>NC_089598.1:26016656-26263584 GCF_019320115.1 Miscanthus floridulus | reverse complement strand
ATGATGAATCAATGATGTAGATGAGTGGGAGGGCTTTGGCTTAGCTCACAAGGTTGCTATGTTAATGAAAATGGCCAAAGATCTGAGCCACAGCCGGCCATGAGGCTATAAATAGAGCCCCAATCAAATAGAACCGTTATACCCCTTCACTGGACAAAACACGCTCTGACCGGACGCTCCGGTCATACTGACCGGACGCTGGCCCTCAGCGTCCGGTCGCCCGATGGACGCCATGTGTCATAACCTTCAAACGCTGTTCGTCAGATTCCAACGGCTACGAAGCTGACCGAACGCTCCGGTCAAAACTGACCGGACGCTGAAGCCCCAGCGTCCGGTCGTTTTCAGTAAGCTCCCCGAGGCATGTTTTTTCGACCGAACGCGTCCGGTCCACCTTGACCGGACGCAGACCAGCGTCCGGTGCTCAACCTTACCCACTGTGCCGTCTGACAGCTCGACCGGACGCAGCCTTCCAGCGTCCGGTCGCTGAGTGACCCAGCGTCCGGTCAGTAGACCGACGCCAGCATCATTTCGACCAACTCCATTTCAACTCTAACTTCTTCACCCTTGCTCAAATGTGCCAATCACCAAGAATTTTACATCCGGCGCAATAGAAAATAGACATTTCATTTTTCCAAAAGCATGTGTTAGCATATTTTCACAAATATTTTCAAGGGTGTTAGCACTCCACTAGATCCTAAATGCATATGCAATGAGTTAGAGCATCTAGTGGCACTTTGATAACCGCATTCTGATACGAGTTTCACCCCTCTTAATAGTACGGCTATCAAACCTAAATGTGATCACACTCTCTAAGTGTCTTGATCACCAAAACAAAATAGCTCCTATGGTTTATACCTTTGCCTTGAGCTTTTTGTTTTTCTCCTTCTTCATTTCAAGTTTAAGCCCTTAATCATCGCCATGCCATCACCATTGTCATGCTATGATCTTCATTAGCTTCTTCTACTTGAAGTGTGCTACCTATGTCATGATCACTTGATAAACTAGGTTAGCACTTAGGGTTTCATCAATTCACCAAAACCAAACTAGAGCTTTCAACCGAGAGACCAGAACAGCGCCAGGGCGTCCGGGGGACGCCATGGAGGAGAGAACGAGCCTCTCTGCTGCTGCTGTTTTTTTAGCCTCTCTGCTGCTGCTGCTTTTTTTAAGCAGAGAGGAGAGGAGGACCGACCGGCTCACTAACACCAGACCGACACACGGGCGCAAGTGAGCGGCCCGCTACGTGCGCCCTCGGGGAGGCGGGGACGGAGCCACAGGTGCTGGGGCGGAGCAGGGCTGGTGTCCGCAGCGAAGGGAGCCGCGAGGCCGCAAGGGGCGCGCGGGAGGGCGGCGTGGTGGCGCGCAGGGCCGCGCGAGCAGGCAGCGGGCCAGCACGGGCGCGAGGCGCAAGAGCCGCGCGTGTGGGTGGATGGCCGGGGTGGAGCAGCGCGAGGGTGGGATGCGGAGGCGGGCGGGGTTGGGCAAAAATTGCCGGCGTCGCTCAGCAGCAGAAGGTAAGGATGCAAACCCTAGCTCGATACCATGTTAGACTAGAATGAGGGCAACCAACTGTATTGCAAGGCCCAAGAGGGCAAAGAGGCTGTTCTCTGGTCTGAAATTTTTGGCCAGCCGGCTGATCCCCACTCTCAAGTTATTGTTCATCAAACCAGACAAACAGTATGTTCGCTTGTTGGAATGGCCAGGGAGTATGGGAAGGAGCAGTTTAACAAACTCGACCTGTTCCAGGTCTAACGTTCATACCTTCGCTGAGCTATATAACGAGCATGTTCGCTTGTTGGTTTCAGTTATGACTTATCAGTCATGGTACAGTATTTTTCTCTCACAACAAACCACCAGCACCAGCCGGGCTTATCAGCCCAGAAACCAAGGAAACCAACCAGCGAATAGGCTGAACATCGCCTACACGGACGAAATGAGGACATCACGGTTGAATTTTGCATCTTTTATGCCAGCTTGATTTCTAAACTCGATTAACTGTAACATGGACATCAAACTCTTTTCAGGTTCCCCGTTCCCATTTGCAGCGGATATTGAGCAACTTAGTTGCGATAGAGCATTCACGAGCCCCGGGCGATTCCTTCCTTACTACTAGTGCGAATGCATATCGAAGCGTTCATACGAATCATTTATCCAAAATGACTAGCCCCGGGCGGATCCTTCCTTACCAGTGCAAAATATATCATTCAGTTCTTCGGCGTCAGAATTTAGTTGTCGAGCCATTTTGCAACCCGTGATAGAAACTTGTGATCGCAATGGCTAACCACAGGGGGCGGCCTTGCATTTACAACTACAGCTAATGCTGCCGCTCACAAGTCGAAGGCAATCTCCCAGGATCGTAGTCAAAATAAGGTTGTGTATAAGCAGCGCCGTCGGCAAAGCCATCGCTTGCATCTACGGAGGCAACAAATAACTGTGACAGCGCACGTATTCAGATTCAAATCACAGTGCTCATAAATCACCACAGAAAGCTGTGTAATCTGCAGTACACCTTTCAGATCAGGTTATGTACCTCAGAGCATACCAGCACAGGTGCTAGCCACAACGGCCAGCTCAAAGATAAACTAGCAAAACAAGAACTAGGATTCGCGAAAGCATAACCATATTCTGCGATAATTTGTTCCAAAGGCACTTAGGATAAACAAGTCTACTAAATTATCCAACATAACAAACGAGATATGATGTTCCAGATATCTCGGACACAACAGCTTATAGATACATTCTCCAAAATTAGGCCGAGTCCTGGTACCAGAAAGCCACTGCTTCAGTTCACTCCTTCACTTCTTCGCCTTTTTTGGTGCACTGTGACAATGGAGTGTCAAAAAAATGTCAACAAACACATGGCCATCTAAACCAAGGAACCTAGGTTAGTGAAGTAGTTCCAAGGCACTTACGCTGCAGCTAGGGCAGGAGCTGCTGCTGGTGCTGCGGCAGGTTCTCTTGAGCCCTACACAAGGATGAAACATGAATTTAGAATCCAAACAAATGAAACAATGGAAGAAGAGGTACATCCAAATGCCACAAGCTGTTAGAAAACATGTACCAGATCTAACAGTTTAAAACAAACTAGAAGGCATGACTATGGAAGACAATGAAAGTAGTACACTAAAACCCACGTCCAATCATATGCCACGAAATAAAGCTCAAACAAAACCAAGCATACTTTTTTTTAACAGATCAATATAGAACTAGTGCTTGCAAATTTAATTACCATTCATCGATATTACAAATCGACAGTTATAACAATGTAGAAATTTGCAGTTTCAGCATGTTCAAATCTTACCTGGGCCAATCTTTCCTCCCTCCTAGCAATTTTCCTTTCACGAGATGCCTTGCTCTTGGCCCGCTTAGCCTCGAACTGATCAGAGAGAGTCTTCTCTCTGGTCTTCTCTGCCTTTGTCTTGTGGATGCTCTCCATGAGCACTCTCTTGTTCTTAAACATGTTGCCTTTCACTTTCATGTACATTGCGTGGTACATGTGCTTGTCAATCTTCTTGGCTTCCCTGTACTTCCGCAGCAGGCGCCTGAGAACACGCATCCTGCGCATCCAAAGGACCTTGGTGGGGAGCCTAGCCTCCCTGGTACCCCTCCTCTTACCTGCAGGGAGATCAGATTAGCATATATTGCAGGACTCGAAAAAACAGAGATCTCAGATATAAATTCACATGGCAACAAACAGAGTAAACGAGTGCTGCAGCAGTATACCATAACCAGAGTGCCTGCCCTTCTGTTTTGCTTCATGGGCCCTCCTTGCGCGGGACCTGGAGTGGATCTTTTGCGGCTTCTTGATGATGAAGCCATCCTTGACCAACTTGCGAATATTTTGTCCTGCAGGTATTGCAGAAAAATGGTCATACATATGTACCTTCTGTTACTCAGTAGCAAAACAAGTTTAAGAGTCAATGTTCAAACAAAAGTACAAGCATAGCACTCAAAATTGAACAAGAACAAAAAAGAGAAAACAACTACACAAGTCTAAGTGATATAAATGTTTTACCTTCATCAAATCACATAACTTTAGATACATGCACGGCAATCTTAGTACTAAACCAATCGGAAAAATATGCATGGCAAGAATAGCCTGAGCACAATACCTCAGGCTAGCATAAAAGCATACGTGTAAATCATCAGCAGTCCATGAAGGCAAGTAATAGCAGTCATAGCCAGAATCTAAGTAGGACAGAACATACGGTTTGCAAGAACAGCATGAACAGAATATGTATTGCTTAATAAACAGTTCTTTGCAAATCATCAGCAGTGCACAAAATAATCAAATTACACAATAAACTTTATGCACAATTGCATCACTTAGCAAACATTCGCTAGATCTTCTTCAGCAAAACAAAACTAGATATCCCAGACAACTTAGACTGTACATTAGTAGCAGGAAATAAATACATTAGTAGCAGGAAATAAATTATAACAGCAAAATCAACATAGGCAAAATTTAACAGTTTAATATCCTGTACGCTAAGATAAGCCACAAAACTAGATGAGATGGCACACCGGCAAAGTGAGTGACCTAATATTAACACCTGCAGCCACAGAATGCAAACGGAACAAGATTTCATTTTCATCGATCCCACAAACTAAACTGCCTCGGTATATATATTCGGCAACAAACCTGAGGTATATCAACAAGCGACCGCGGCACCACGCTGGTGGACGGCGGGTCAAGCCTCCGCGACAGCATCTGGAGGCCTTGTCCGAGGACGGGTCCGCACGATGCGGCAGCTCATAGGAGCCGCCAAAAAGATACGCGCAGAAACACAGATCTACCTCTACTACACCAACCCAGCCCACAGAGCAATCAAGAGATGAACAGATCGTCCATGGACGGACGCGCTTGCTCGTCGACGGACGTACTAGCCGCGCAGCAAACACTAAGTGGACGGAGGGGGAGGAGACGTATGGCAATCGGTGGTGGTCTTACGGGAGTTAGCCATGGAGATCTCGGAGACCTCATTTGGATCGAGCCATACTTTGCCTTTCCCGCACTTGAGCACACTCGCTGCTAGCCGCTTCTGGAGCTTCAAGGACACCATGGTCTCCGCCGGCGAAGAGGGTCTCCCTACCGGGTGTGTGTGGTGGCGCAGAGGTTGGGGGAAGAGTGGCGGCCGCGCGGAGGGTTATATACCAGGGGGTTAGGGTTTCCCTGGAACCCTCTAAAGTGGGCTGGGCCTGTGTGGAGAAGTCGGGCTTATTGGGCCACGGCCTACTAGATGGCCCGGACAAAAAAGAGCGGTTCAAGTCCCTTCTGGCCTATTTCTCAAAAGAAAAAAAAAAGTCCCTTCTGGCCTTCTATTTATTTACGTTTGTATTTCGCAAAAAAATTGATGTAGAAGTACTTTTTCTTAGAGTAAAGGATGATTAACTAGACTATCCTAATTTATTTTTTTTATAACTTTGTAGTATACTCGGAGAAGCCTCAGCTGCTTCAGCTAATCTACATGGTTATCCGAGGACCTGAATTTAGCGTTTACACACAAAACAGAACTGAGGGGATGCATGAGTTTTGCAGAATCTACATGCTTTGATCCTGCCGTCAGCAGGGCACGTTTGCTTATTGCTCCAGAGTGCTAAAGAGCTTCTTTATCTTGTGCACAACTGACCAAAACCGAGCTGCTTCAACCGTATGTGCACAACTGACCATTCTGGTATCCAACACAATCTCCATCGCGCAAGAACCACCCCACCTTGCTTAAAAATTAGCAATGCCGTTACGGAGGTCCAGCTCAGAACTACTATGAAATGTGTGTCATTTTGTTGTGTTTCGATTAATTGGTTCTAGGTTGAAGGGAAACCCTGACCAAATACCATGCGAGAGAAGGTCAAAGCCGAGAATGTCAATTTTGACAACCTCCTCCCTATAGGACAAATTCTTGACCTGCAGCAGGATGTATGTGGTGCTTCCGGGTAACTATCACATTTGTTATTCCATGAGATGAGACATAATACACACATACTAGGAGAGAGAAAAAAAACTGTCTACATGTTTCTTGGGGAAAGGGTGAGATCAAATGGAGAGGTTATCCTTGGGAAGACAGCAATGTACATGATTCTTGGGGAGAAGGCAATGCAGTGCGGCGTCGACTCGCCTGGCCTCGTGCGGCGCGGAGGCCTGTGCAAGTGTGCTGCATATTTGTAGGGTAATCAATCAAGTTTTCATTTCCTATGAGATGTTTTCTGTGAAGGACAAAAGAAGATTAATTTCTTATGATATGGTTTCTCTGAAGACGAAATAGAGAATAGTTTTAAGAATCGGAACGTTTTCTGCGAGGAGACAAAATAGAGACTCGAAAAAGAAAAGATCAGATAGAGAATCAAAAAATAAAAGAAAAGAAAAGATCAGATAGAGAATCAAAAAATCAAATAAAAGAGTAAGAAAAATTAATCATACAAACAAACGCCGTCCGTGGGATTCGAACCCACGACCACACGGTTAAAAGCCGTGCGCTCTACCGACTGAGCTAGGACGGCTATCGAAATTCATCACACAAAATAATATTAATCTTCTGATAGGAATAGTTGCGTTCTGTCAATCCTCTGCTTCCCCCATGCTATGGTTAGTACCACCGTTTAAAGATGCACTGTCTATCTTCCTAGTTCTCGTTTTATTTTAAGCCAAATTATTTAACTTTATTCTATCTATTTATATTAAAAAAAAATGTATTTTACTGTTTATGATATAGTATAAGTAGGTGAAACGATGCATATATTTAGTAATGAATTTAATGACACTTATTTAGTACTACAAATATTGGTACTTTTTTATAAATTTGATTAAATCTTAGATGGTTTACTTATAACAAAGCTAAAATGTCATTCTTTTTTTAGATGGAGGACGGATACATCCCTTTTATTTGCAACTTCATCTTCTTCTTTCTTCGCAGAGCCATACCTTCTGTGTGTGTAACTTTAGGTTGGCTTTCTTAACAAGAATACTCGATGCGCTAGAGTTTATATGTTAGGAGAGCAATAAATGTATTTGATGCGTTCCTAAACTCAAGTCAAATAGAAATGAAGCAAAGAAGGATAATTCTTCGAAATATATTGTTTCATGCCATCTTAGTCAATCAAGTAAGAATTTGGGAGTCTCCTTTTCTTCATTTGCACTTTTCACACGGATTAATCACTGAAATACTTTATAAATCTCGTTAACTCTTTATATGCATTATCAATCATTCACCAAAACCCACAATAGGGTTAGATATGCCTTAACGGAAGTATGTTGATATTATGAGTTGAGGTATATGCATCGTAGGCTCTTGAACTTCGCGTGGTCCCACTTAGGTCCACAAACTCTCAAATCGTACTTTTGGCACCCTAATGTTGTTTAAGTATGTCACGTATGTTCATAACTCATCAGATCAAGGTTTTTACCGACGTGGCGTCCACAGAGCGCACGTGAGCTGCGCGTGAGTCTGGTTTGGGGCATGCAAATAAGCAGAGAGGCCCCCAGTTCTTTTCTGCACGCAGCTCGGGCAGCCATCCACGCCAGCGTAGCCGCACGCCGAGACCAACTACAGGGCCACGGGCAGCAGCTCGTCGAAGAGGCGCTCCACTTGCGCCGCTAGGCCGATGCCGCCGGGGTGCTTGTCGTACAGCAGCAGGACCCCAGGCGCCCTGTCACCACCATCACCCGGAGCTCCGCTCCCGCTCCAGCTCCTGCGCGCCGCGGCGGCGGCGCACCGCGTCCCGAGGTCGGAGGCGGCGCACATCATGCGCAGCGGCAGGACGCTGAGCAGTGCGTGCGACGCCGCGTGCACGCCGCCGTCGAACCCCAGCCCGGGTGATGATGATGATGATGCAGTTTCATCACCGGTAGTTCCATCGCCATGGCCGTTGTCTTGGAGGATGTTGATCTCGGTGACGTCATGAACTCTGGTGTAGTACTTGAGATCAGCTGCTGCTCGGCAGTACGCCGTCCTCGTCGACAGATCCAGCTGCTCGACCAAGTAGCTGACGCCCTGGTGCATGTACACGGCGCCTTCGTGCACCTGGAAGAAAGCCTTGCTCTCCTCGATCTCCTCCAGCACCTGGTAGCCTTGCTTGTCCACCACCTTGTACCTATCGTGCTCGATCGCTCGTATGCTCACCGCGCAAGCGGGGTTCTTGTTAGGCCCGACGTACTTCCACACGCCTGACTGATCGAAACTGTTCGTGTTCGTGTTCGTCAGGTGACCCTGATCTCTCAGGGTCACCATGGCACCGTCCATGCCGGGACCAAAGTGCCTAGCGTCGTGCTTCTGGCACAGCGGCTTCTCGAAAGCGGCGCAGGCGAGGTGCTGCCCCAGGACCTTGCGGTTGCGAGAGTTGACGTGGCAGTGCTCCACTGGCTTGCCGAACAGCTTGTGCGGGAAGCTCATCAAGTACTGGTCCAGCGCGTCGTCGAGGCCGACATAGATGGAGATGGACGGCTTCGACCTCCGCCTGGAACGCCCGGCATGTTGCCATAGGCTCGCCATGCTCCGGGGGAACCCGAGGTGCAGCGTCGCGTCGATGCCGCCGACGTCGATCCCGAGCTCGAGAGCGTTCGTCGCCGCCATGCCGCAGATCATCCCACCAAAGAGGCCAGCCTCGATCCTCCTCCGGTCCTCAGCGACGTACCTGCCGCGGTACACGCAGATGGTGTCCGCGAGCTCGCACGCCAGCATGGCCTAGCAGAGCTTCCTCGTCTTGCAGAAGGCGATGCATCGGAGCCCGTGCTGGACCATCTTGGCGAAGAGGTGGGAGACCTCCTGCGCTGCGCTCGGGCACCTCCCTTGCCTTGACACCAACGGGTTCCACAGGAGGAAGTGCTTGGGCCCGCAAGGGCTGCCGTTGTTCTGCATGAGCTTGACGTCATCAGCGTCTAGGCCGGCGAGCTCCGTGACGTGCTCCCGGGGGTTCGCCAGTGTCACCGTGCAGGATATGAAGGTCGGGTGGCTCCCGTAGACACCCGCGCACACGCGCTTCAGCCACCGGAGGATGAGCGTAGTGTGGCAGCCAAAGGCGGCCCTGTAGGAGTGAGCCTCGTCGATGACGACGTACTCGAGGTTGGACAGGATCCGCCGGAACTGCGCGTGGCACGGCAGGATCGAGACGTGCAGCATGTCCGAGTTGGTGATGAGCAGCCTCGTGCCATCCCTGATCCTTGCGTGGCGTTTCATCGGGGTGTCGCCGTCGTAGATGCTGACGATGTCGCCGAGGTCGCCGGTGCCCTTCACCATCCCCCGCAGCGTCTTGAGCTAGTCCTGCGCCAGCGCCTTGGTCAGGAAGATGTAGAGCGCGCACAACGCCGCGGCGGGACGCGAGATGGACTCCAGCACGGGCATGTTGTAGCACAGCGACTTGCCACTGGCCGTGGAGATGGACACCACCACGTGCTTGCTCTTGCCGGACGTAGAAGCGGCGGAGGCGATGGCCTGGGCCTGGTGGCTGTACAGCCTCGTCACTCCGATGGCCCTGAACGCCTCCCTGGTGGGCTACGAGAGGTGAGACGGGAGCGGGCAAAAGGACGCCTCGCTGCCGGGGATCTCCTGGACGTGCCTGATCTGGCCGTGCTTCCCGAGCCCTGCTTGAGGTGCTCCACCATCCGAGCAGGGTCTAGTGGCTCCACACCATGGCAGTAGAAGGACGACGAGGCCAGGTCGTGGACGAGCACCCTGGCGATCTTGGAGTACACATCCTCCCCGCGCCACATCGAAGACGAAGAAAACTTACTCCTTTTGGCCACGGGGAACACAGAGGGGCCGACGCGTGGGTTCAGATTGGCACTCGCCGTCGGTGGCACGGCGAGCTTGGCGGTGAAGGGGATGAGGGAGATGAACTCGCCCCGGGCGAGTGAGAGGTTGGCGAGCTTGGCGTCCAGGAGGAGCTTGCCGACGAGGAGGAAGAGGTGGAAGGCCGGGGCAGCCTACGCGGGCGGGAAGCAGACACGCAGCGCTACCTTGAGGTCCCGCACGGAGGCCGTGGCGAGCAGGCGCACAGACGTAGCGCGGCCGTCGAGCGCGCGCACGGGGAGGACCACCGAGCGTTGCTGCGCCGCCATTACTGACGCCTACGTACGTCTGACGACAAATCGAGAGGGAAATGGAGGATATGAAAAGAACTGGGGGCCTCTCTGCTTATTTGCATGCCCCAAACGAGGCTCACGTGCGCTCTGTGGACGCCACGTCGGCAAAAACCTTGATCTGATGAGTTATGGACCTAAGTGGCATACTTAAACAACATTAGGGTGCCAGAAGTACGATTTAAGAGTTTGTGGACCTAAGTGGCACCACGCGACAAGTTCAAGGGCCTACGATGCATATACCTCTTATAAGTTTACATATACATTTGCCACGATCATATGACTTATCATTCCCAATCGACCCATTACATGCTCCCTCTACTGGTCTAAGCAAACTAAGCAATCAACCAACACTCCAATGTATGAAAACGAACAAAGAGCGGTAGGTGTGATAGGTCATGGGCCTACGTACGTAAACATGCATCTTAAGTAACATAATCGAGTTATGATATTAATAAATGAAACAAGATGCTTAGAAGTCTGTCTTGAGGATCAATTTGGGGTTCAATTGGTCCTAGTTTGGCAGCAAACTCAACTTCATGCACACGTCTCGTCTCCTCAGTTGCTCCAGTTCCTATGAGTCCGATGTAACATAAGTAGACATGATGCATGTGACATACATTGATGATGCATGAATGAGGTAGAAAGACTAGACATAACTTAGAATGAAAATAGGGACCATAAGGTGACATTACTACTTACACTTAGGTACTTAAGCTACAGCTACCGGTCGACATACATGGATCACCTGTCTAATTAGTCTGACTATTTGGATATTTAAGTCGGACCGTCCATCCAAGGAGTCGGATTGTTTCCCGTAGAACTGTGTGTGCTTTAGACTTAAGTGAGCTCACGTGGACCATCAGGTGCTGACTACCAAATCGTCTGAGACTCCGAGTGAACATTTTTAGACTTAAGTGAGCCTAAATCTTGAGACACACCACTGTCCTGATAGATTTACTAAGTTCTGGTGCTTACGTGGCATTCCCTTATGTCAAAAATACTTGCCACATATTAATGTGTGTACATCGTTGATCAATAGTCTCTATCTCTTATCTTATCTTAGATAACTAAGGCCCCGTTCGCTGGTCTAAAACTTAGCTGAAACTGGCTGAAAAACACGGTCCCGACTGAAATGTTGTGAGAGAAAAACACTGTTCCGACTGAAAAAAGAATCCGAACAAAACTAATATGGAGTAAGCCGAACAGCTAAAAGGTACCTGAGCAAGACTCTATCCGGCGAACGACATGCGTCGCCCCGCTTGCTTTGCTCTGCCCGGCTTCGTTCACCTGGCGCTTCGTTCGCTCCCAGCAATCGCACGCTCGTCAGCCTGCGGTCAGCGGCCTGAAAAAGGAAGGCCCCGGCTCTCTCGCAATTCCCACGCGCTCCCGCACTCGCGCGATCGCGATCCCCCGGCGCTCCGTTGTTACATCGCGCGATCAGCAAAAGTCATCGTCCACCGGCAGGACGTCGCCGCCCGATCATGCGCAGCGCCCGCAAATTACGGCAGATCACGGAAATCTTGCCCGATCAGCCGCACCCTGGTACTCAGGGATCCACAGAGAAGCGCAAATCATAGAAGGTAACCACCAATCAAATCTTGTTGCAATTTATGTACGTCCCCACGTCCATGAATATCTGATCTGCCTCCCGTCCACGACCATGCTGACGCTGCTCCTGCCCCCACGGGCCACGGCCTCACGTCCACTGTCACTTCGACGTCGTCCCTGTCCATGCCGAGTACACGGCCACTGGACACCACAGCAAGTCGACATCAAGGTTTGAATCACCTCGACGACGGTCTTTTCAAATCTCCCGACCTTAGCTTGATAACGATCACTTTCACTTCTCTGTCTATCTGGTTTTTCCTCGCCGTCCTATTCGTCTCACTCTTGATCTTTATATTTCATCTTAGCTGCCCTATCCGAGAAAATTATATATTTGGGACTCCGATCGTCGCGCTTCGCAGTGTTGAGACTCCAAACGTCAACTTTGTAAAAATGGGCCTCCAAACGTTGCACTCTTGATTTTCTTGACATTATGTGTATTTTTTTTTCTCTTTGTAGCATGTATACCTGTATTTTTGACTTGGATGGACCCTTTTGCCCCGATAACACACGTTATAGCATTTATTATAGTAATACATATAACTATGTTATAGCATTTATTATAGTGACATCGGCACGTGCGCCACCCATAACTATGTTATTTGAAATTGATTCTACAAACTTTCTACAAACAGTTAGGTCTACTTCTAAGAATTAATGTGATCATTTTTTGTTTAAAATCTTTGTACTACGGCTACATGTTTAATATAAGATCAACCATCATTTTTTAATTTGTTGATATTTGTAATTTTTTATGTTTAGATTTTGACATACAGAGCGCTCTGAATTCTGCGATGCTAAAAGGTCGCCACTCTAATTAAGGTAAGATATATCTTTAACTGGTTTGGAGATACATGGTTATTGTAATTGCAATAGTAGCTAAAAAATCTAAAGACGTGCTAACTGATGGAGGAGCTGTTTGGTTGCCGGCCGACGTGCGCCACGTCACACCTGCGGCTGCCACGGAGAGCTAGGCTAGTGTTTGGTTCGCTGTGCACGCAAGCCAGTCGGTTCGTTTGGCCGTGGCTTGTTATAAATGATCGTAAATTTTTAGCTGGAATAATATTTTTTTCCACATAAACTAATCGGTAGTACTTCTTCATAAACCAACAACGATACGAACTAGTCAATCTGCGGCTGCTGTTTGGTTCGTGTGAAAGCTGCGGCGGCCACAACTACTCCCAGCACAAAATCACGCCACACCTGTGGCGTCGAAATCCGTCGCCTAACCTTCGGTGCTGCCATTGCTGCAGCGTGGCGGGCGCCACACATGGCATGGCAGGCTTCGGCGGCCAACCAAACATCCCGGAGTGTTTCTGTATGCATTTTTCCAGAGATCTTTCATACTTTATGACCAATAGCATGTCGGACATAAAAAGATTAAGACTATTTGCTACCATAAAGGTTGTAACTGAGCTCGAGAGAATGTCTTTGACTTGCGAAAAAAGGTTGTAACTGAAATTAGCAAGTCTCTACAACTGGACATACCTTGTTTCATATTTGTTTGGTGTTGTAGGTTCAATTGCAACTTGTGACATAACTTAGATTTCAACACTCTACAAGTGAGACAACCATTTGTATTAGAGATGTTACTACTTTCACAAAGTCATCATTAAGCCTCAAAGCTATTTTATTTGAAGTGGAAACCCCTCAAATTTTATTGCAAACAAAGATGTAGTGGATAAATTGTTACGTGTTCGTCGACCTTAACTTTGGCCGCCGCTCGGCCCACGCTGAGGTGGTCAGGCATTATTTTGTTCCCGTTGCATGATCCTAGTCCCTAAAAGTCTTGTATAATTTTTGTTTCTTAATTCCTTTTAATTCATTAGAGTTAAAAAGTTTCTAATACAAATCTACACATATATCCTACGTGTTTTAAAAGTGAAATGAAAAAAATTAAAACGATTGATGTCAAAACGATACGTTTTTATGACAAACGGAATACAGAATGCACGCGTCAATAAAAATTCCGTCAAAACCTACCGTTTGCTTCTCCAAACAACTCTCAAAAATGTTTATGGCCCTGTTCGCTTGTCTTATAATTTGAATTTTTCAGCTTAGTTTTTTCAACTGGAACAATATTTTTCTCTCACAATAAATCAGTCGAAACAGTGTTTCGACTTATTTTTTCAGCGAAACGAACAGGGCCTATTTGGCCAACATTGCATCCGAAGATAAAAGAAATAAAAAAAGGAAATGCTAAAGGACATCTGTGTGTTTTTGTCTCTCCCCCGGCACACGGTTTTCTGATCATCCGATCGCTGGGTCTGTCCATAGTTGACCGTCTGATCCCCACCGATTTAGCTATCTGTTTTTTTCCTCGTCGCTGACAAGCTGTTTCGCAAGTCTTCTCTCGTTTCATTTCATCGTCTCCCCCTGTCAACAGCGACTATAGAAAAAAATATCTCATTTTATAATATATTATTTATTTTAATTCTTGTCTAACTATAGAAAAGATTATGACTTGTTAATTGTCTTTATGTCAACATTTATATTATTTTTTGTCCTTGCCTAACTATAGAAAAAATTATGTTTTGTTATAGTAAATCACTTAGTAAAGAATTACTGTAATATCATAAATTAGCATGATAATTATCATAACTCAAAGTGGCCATAGAATAAATTATTATATGACCAGCTGCGGAACAGTAGTTCTATATATATATATATATATTATTATTTTTTTGTCTAGCTATAGAAAAAAATGTTACTTGTTAATTGTCTTTGTATCAACATATATTAGATTTCGTTAGGTTTGTATAGTTTTGTGTACCGGGTTTTTTATAATTTGAATCGAAAATTGCAGCTGCAATTTTAGTATAAAATATATGAAATAAGTACGGTGTTCGTTGGATGGATTTCGATCTCATGGTGGTAGAATTCATACGCTACTCTTATCTGAAATCGTGCGTTTTACATGCAAGTCACAGCCGTGTGCCAGTTGGTCACGAAACACGTGAATATAATATAGACACCCTCAATAAAAAAAAACATTGCATCCATTGAGTTCTGCGTGTACTGTGAGCTGTTGCATTTCTGATTTCTCTTTCCCCACTTCGAAAATTTCCTCCATTCTCTCGAACCCCAACGCAATCGAATCTCGCCTCTGCACGCCCACGCCCCCCCCCCCTGCTCTGCGTAAACGTCGCCCCGCTTCCCGCCCGCTCGCCTATCCGCCCCAAAGTCCCCCCAACCCATCTGAAATCACGCCGCGTTGGCGTGTAATCAGCGATTCGGCGGCGGGGGCGATGGAGGTGGGCGACCTGGACAAGGTGTGGGAGGTCCGTGCGCTCAAGACCAAACCCGACGCGGCCGCCGCCCGGGCGACCCTCGACCGCGTCGCCAGGCAGGTCCAGCCCATCATGCGCCGCCACAAGTGGCGCGTCAAGGTCCTCTCCGAGTTCTCGTAAGCGTCCCCCCACCAACCCTAACCCTAACCTCCCTTCTCCCGATCGATCGGTTGATGGACGCCGTGCGTTTCGGGGGGTGTGATTGATCAGGCCGCGGAACCCGAGGCTGCTGGGGCTTAATGTCGGCGCGGGCGTCGAGGTCAAGCTGCGGCTGCGGCGCGCCGGCCGCGACCACGATTTCATCCCCTACGAGGAGGTGCTCGACACCATGCTCCACGAGCTCTGCCACAACCAGCGCGGGCCCCACGATGCGCAGTTCTACAAGCTCTGGGATGAGCTCCGCAAGGTGCGTTGGCTGCTCTGTGCTTTTATGCTGCTGCTTACACAATGTTGGATTCTGGTGGTTGTATATATTGGCATGGAATGGTTTTTGCATATGCGCACAAGTGAATGTATTGCTCTGGTTTAAACTATTCCCAAGACAATGTTCACCCTGATTGAATGATTCATTGTTGCACATGTTAAAATTTTTCTCCTCTTAAAAGGATTATTTGTAATGATGCTGTACTTAGAAATTTAAAGTGATTTTTAGTTCTAGTACATCTAACCTAGATTGATATTTGATTGGATGTCCTACTATGGTTATCAAAAACTAAAATAGATGGAACTTGTTTTTTTTTCCTGTGCAACATCCAAACTTAAATCAATGGGAACATCTTTGTCTCTATCAATCCATATGATTATTACCCCACTTGTATCATAGACATACGACTATTATTTTACTTCATAATGGTTTATACACTCTGGAGATGTTGGGAGTGGAGTGGGGAGAAGAGCTTTACCTGTGTTTGCCAAGCAATAACGCGAAATGAGGGTATTCAAATCAGAATGAAGTTGTAGTGAGGACACTGGACTATATTTGGGGGAAAGTTGTGGCAATTGGCAAGGTCTTTGGAATGGAGTTTTACTTCTGTTGAAATCCTTACAAAAAACAAATGCAAATCCTGTTATGTTTCAGGACCACGGTTTCTATCACTAAATCGATCTTAACTCAAGTTTGTATTTGGTGACGTGTAAGATTGAGGTAGTGAATCTGTATTTTTTTTTATTGTACTTGAGTGAGCTTTGCTGTATCTTTGTACCTTATTTGTGACCAAGCACATCTAGTTCTGTCATTTGTCATTTTCTTTGTGTCAGTTTTGTGCTCTTGAATGCAATTTCAGTTTTGCTCTTGTGGTGCCATATTTTTTAATAATGATCCTTCTGTTGTTTATGATATATCTTTCAGGAATGCGAAGAACTTGTTTCAAAGGGTATCACTGGAACAGGACAAGGGTTTGATGGTACAGGAAGGCGAGTCGGTGGATTTACAGTACATCCACCACCACCATCTCTGCGGCAAGCTACGTTAGCTGCTGCACAGAAGCGGGCAAGGAATGGAGCTCTATTGCCTTCTGGACCAAGAAAGTTGGGTGGAAACAGTGAAATTATGAGTGCACTTAGTCCAGTACAAGCTGCTGCAATGGCGGCTGAAAGGAGAATGTATGATGATTTGTGGTGTGGATCACATGATCAATCTGGTATTGATGATTCGGATGATGTTATTATTCTTCAAGAATCACCAAATTTGGTGACAAGGGATGGAAAAAACTCGAAGGGTAGCTGCTCCAACACTTTTGCAGAGCCCAGCACTTCTTCTGGAATTCATATAGCAGCACGAGATGATAGGACAACAAGTGATGCACTGGATAGTTCAAAGTGGGAATGTGGTGCTTGCACTCTTCTGAACCAGGCAAGTTTTCAAAGTGCCGAATTAAAATATCCATTTCACCTACAAAACTGTGAGTTTATTCATGGATTATGGCTCATTTTTTACTCTATACAGAAAATTTATAGGAGAAATCTCTTAGATGTTATAGTAGGACAAACAGATCTTTTTCATTCTGAACCATTTAAATTTATCTTTGAAATTCATCCATTTCATTAACACATGCATATGCTGAGCATGATAACCCTGTAGAATCTTAGTTAAATGCTTGTTTAGATTAGAGTATGCATGTCTGAGCTTCAGATGTGTATTTATTGTGGTGCTTGTTGATAAGTTCTGAGCCAAGCTCAGTTGGTGAGGGTTATGGATGTACAGCTCTAGGGCCTGTTTGGCAGGGCTCTAGAGCTAGAGTTTCAGCTCTGTTCTACAGGCTACAGCTCCACAGCTCTACAACTCTATCTGTAGAGCCACTCTGTCCGTGTGGGTGTTTGTCTAGCAGGTTAGCTCCAGATCCTTGAATGAGGCCAGAAAGGATGAATTAACATTACTACCCCTGCCAAACAAGCCCCTAACATGTAGTTTTTGGTACCTTTCTTGTTATTACTGCAAGTTCCTCCTATATTTTCTCATTTTTTCTTGAGCTTATAGTAATTTGCTAGTCACATCTTAATCAAAGTCAATGAGTAGATTGAATTATCAAAATATTTGGCATTTCCTGTAATGTATAACTCCACTCATAATAGTAACATACTCGGCCTAGTATTGAACTGCATGATAACTGTATGCCTCTTTAGTTTTGGGAAACCTGCTGTTTGTGATTTATGCAGAGAGTTTCTGTCTGCAGGTTTTATGACTTATAGCTAGTAGCCTAGTGTACTGATCACCACCCATATTTATTTTGACTGTACGCAAGCCAAATTCCAATTTAAGCTACCAAAATCACCAACATAGTTCCATCCGTGCAAAGTGTTGAAAGTTTCTTTTGTCCCAGAAAAACATACCTTGTAGTCACATTTGCTTGCTTAACTATACTTCTTTTCTCATTCTTTGGTATATATACTTGTGGTTTGGTCTTACATCTAGTCTTCACTTCTTCCATATTTTTTTTCTACTACACATTTTACTTATAGTTATTAGCATGCTTTTCTCTAACACATTACAAAATCTGAACCTCTGCAGCCTCTGGCACCAATCTGTGAAGTTTGTGGCACCACAAAACCTAAAATTGCAAAGGCGAAGTACATGACTTGGTCTTGTAAATTTTGTACTCTAGAGAACAGCACTAAGCTTGACAAATGCTCAGCATGTGATCAATGGAGATACTCATATGGGCCACCTGTAGCCACATATGGCCCAAGCTATGATTGAGATGACAGTGAAGGCTACAATAGTACAGTAAGTAATCCAGAGTACTGTGTCAGGTTTATAATAATCTTTTAACTTTCCCGTGTGCACTATTCACTTTTAATTTTGTTGTGTTGAAGCGCATATCATTTACACTGACCTGTTGGATTTATAACAGCCACTAGTGTTCTGCACACCTTATTTCTCAAGATTGCTTTGTTATCCAATTAACATTAGGTGCTTGCATGCCCAAATAGACATTATGCTAGATTTTATTGTGGTGTATGCACCGACGGCAAAAGTATCTATAGACATAGTGGCCCTTCATCTGATACTTTATTTTTGCAGTGTGGGACACACTATATCTAACACTTTAAATAGTCTCTGCAGTTGTTATTTTGCTTGGAGCTTTTTAGTAAACTTCCTTTTGTTTTCTAGGCTATTTAGTTCTATCAGGACCCCATACTTGGACCTACACAAACTGATTTCTTGATAAATCCTTTTAAACTGCATGTTTGCACATCTGAAATGAAATATAAGCTACTTAACACGCAGACTATTCTTGGAACTAAGTCTTCACTTGAAGTGTATATCTGAATGTGTAAAGCTGCAGCTCGTTTTAGTTAACTAACACAGGCTCGTTCAGGATATAGCTTTAGTTGATCGCCATTTGAATATTCTGTTTCCTGCATTTGCTTCCACTGCAATAACATTTGAAGAGTTACCCTTATTTAAAATCATCTGCATAACTCAACTCTAAAAATGATTTCATGTGGTTCTTACAGGATGACACTTCTGAGCAGGCATCTGCTGCATTGTCGATATAAGTTGTCTTATCTGCAACAGTTCTTCTATTACCACCCCTTTTGTGGACGTTGCTTGGAGCAATGAGCGGATTGGTAGAAAGAAACAATCTTAGTCCATGGCTGTAAACGTTAGCCCCAAGCCCGGGGCATACAGCCTCTGAACCAGGTTGCCCATCCATGTCTCGCCTTCTTGGTGACAGATAACAGCTGGTACCTAAGGGCAAACTCTGGTGAATTGGTCTTTTATCTGTTCCGATGTCGTCTGCTCATGTTGCCGTATGGGTGACTGGGTGAGGAAATTTATTAATTACATTAATGTAAGGGTTAATACAAGTATCTGCAATGTTCTTTTAAAAGAATTTACCTGCTCGTCAGATCTAACCCAGAAAATCCAGAGCCAAAGCTTTTACATTTGCTCATCCATGCCGTCACGCTTTGCGTCATCAGTGAAGTAACCAAGTACACTGTATTTGAATTATCCTCGTGGAAGTTATGTAGTTAGAGCGACGAGTGTCGCAGGGTCGCCACTGACTGCTACCGAATGGTCAGGTTATCTTGCTAGCACTTCAGAAGCAGATGATCACCCTTCCCCGTGTAAGAAACTGGAAAGTGAGGTCGACAGGTTCTGCAGTCCATCGATCTTTGCCATTTTTCTGGACACAGGTGCGTGCACGGACCGCGTATGAATCTTTTATCGCACGTGGTCTGGAAGATGCTCAGCGATGACATTCGTAGCTTCTTTCGGTAGAGTTGTGTACCTTATAATCATTGATCACAGCAAGATCACCGAAGACTTCATGTATTGACACGCCGCGCCGTCCAACCTTTCCCGCTGTTCGGCACTAGCTGATCATTCGAATTTCGAGCACGTTCTGTGAAAGCCGGCCTGGGTTTTATTGGCCATCAGCGGCCAGGTGCGCGTTACCAGATTCTCCCTGAATTAGGTCGACTTGAACCTGAGATTTTTACCCTTCTTACTTCTTATCACACAGCCGTCGTATGTCAAGGGGCTTTTGCTTCGTGACTACACTCTAGTACTATACAAAAGTTAGACAAAGCCTGTTCGTTTCGTCGTAAACGATCGTGGATTATTTACCACTGGCTGGTTTGGTATGAGAGAAAAATACTGTTTCAGCTTATAATTCACGATCGTATACGAGCAAGCGAACAGGCTGGATATCATAATCCAACTAATAACAAAAATAAATCTGGTGTGGCTTGCGTTGCACAATTTGTGGGGGTGGCAAATCCTTGGCAGTCAGGCAGGCACGTAGGAGTATCATGTACGAACATGAATGATGTAGTACATGTACGGGTCATGTATCAACATCGCATACCTGTGAAACAGTAGGACAGTGCATCCGAAACCGTTAGCATTCCTAATACCGAACAATCACCTTCGCTGGTTGCTGCTGATGCTGGTTTGAGCTTTTTTTTTTTTTAGAGAAAAATACTATTGGTTGGTTGAATAAGCCTGGCTGAAACCAACAACCAGAGTGAATAATTGTACTTGTACGGCGACAGCAAGTGGTGAAGGTCAGCACGCCACGGTGCGTCTCCAACGAGGCATCGCGTCGCATCTCCGTTCGTCCTCCAGCTGTTGGGGTTGGCGTCAGGCAAGGTCGTCGCCTCGTGAGGAACAGCGACTCGACAGTGCTCATCCAAAACGGCTTCATCGGTGAAGCCAAAGCCGGTGAAGTTTAAAAAATTATTTTTTTTCGATTTCTAGTTCATTTTAACCTCGACTTATAAAATAGCTTTACGCTACAGTATTTCGATTTGCGTAAAATAGATGAAGCTGAAGCCGACATAAGCCGTGAAAAGAGACCTGGCCTCCGGGTCCCGGCTCCCACCGGTCCCGTTCCTCAACCCGACGAGCGATCAGGCTGTGTGCTCCAATAAACGGGCACCGCAGCACCACACGACAAACCCCGAGCGGCAGCGGGGAGGAGAAGAAGAACCGAGACGCAGTCACGCAGACGCCACCACCACCACCCCCCGCCTAACGAACTCCTCCCCACCCCGTCCACGCCATGCGTCCGGGCGGCCTGCCGACCCAGCAGCAGCCCGGCACGCCGAGCCGCGCGCGCCGCCGCCCGGATCTCACCCTCCCCATGCCCCAGCGCGAGGTCGCCACCTCCCTCGCCGTCCCGCTCCCTCTCCCGCCAGTCCCCGCCTCCGCCGGGGGGCCCACCCCGCCGGGCGTCCCCGCTTCAGGCGCCGCGCAGCAGCAGCAGCCGCCCCCGCTCGCGGAGCTGGAGCGCGTGCGCCGCGTCGGCAGCGGCGCCGGCGGGACGGTGTGGATGGTGCGTCACCGCGGGATGGGGCGGCCCTACGCGCTCAAGGTGCTCTACGGGAACCACGACGACTCGGTGCGGCGGCAGATCGCGCGCGAGATCGCCATCCTCCGCACCGCTGAGCACCCGGCCGTGGTCCGGTGCCACGGCATGTACGAGCGCGGCGGGGAGCTGCAGATCCTGCTCGAGTACATGGACGGGGGGTCCCTCGACGGCCGCCGCATCGCCGCCGAGCCGTTCCTCGCCGACGTCGCGCGCCAGGTGCTGTCCGGGATCGCCTACCTCCACCGCCGCCACATCGTGCACCGCGACATCAAGCCCTCCAACCTCCTCATCGACTCGGCGCGCCGCGTCAAGATCGCCGACTTCGGCGTGGGGCGCATCCTCAACCAGACCATGGACCCCTGCAACTCCTCCGTCGGCACCATCGCCTACATGAGCCCCGAGCGGATCAACACCGACCTCAACGACGGCAGCTACGACGGATACGCCGGCGACATCTGGAGCTTCGGCCTCAGCATTCTCGAGTTCTACCTGGGCAGGTTCCCCTTCGGGGAGAACCTCGGCAGGCAGGGGGACTGGGCCGCGCTCATGGTCGCCATCTGCTACTCCGATCCGCCCGAGCCACCGCCCACCGCCTCGCCCGAGTTCAGGGGATTCATTAGCTGCTGCCTGCAGAAGAACCCGGCCAAGCGGCTCACGGCCGCGCAGCTGCTGCAGCACCCCTTCGTCGCCGGCCCACAGCCGCAGCCCCTAGCTGCTCCTCCCCAGTCATGACCACCGTTTCGGATTGGGATCTCATCTCAGTTCGGACTTGGCTGCAGGCAGTGTGGACTCCAATCCGGCGTTCCAGGTGTATCCTTGGATGGACGGAACTGATGTGTGAAGGGAATTGGCTGGCCAGATTCGGTGGTGTTCTATCCATCGTCGTCGTCCTCATCCATCCATGGTTGCTGCTGCTGCTGCAGTTAAGGTCCCCTTTGATGTTCTTCAAACCAATTTTGGGTGTTGTGTCCATCACCAATTCATCACCACGATCGTCCTCAACCAGCTCCTCGCTGCGATTAAGGTTCTTTCTCCTTCCTGTTGTTTGATGTTCTTTTTACTTCCAGCGATGATAGCATAACGAGAGAGAAAAAAAGTGTGTACAAATGATTTTGTAAAAGACCATATCATACATATGTCAAGTACAGAGCGGTCCACTTCGTACCAATTTTCATTGTTCTAAAAAGGTTTGGTTAGAAACTTCAACTTTTCCTTTTTATCTCCAATCTCCATGTAGCAGAGCTGTCACATGAACTGGCAATTGTGCTAGGCTGCTAGCATCTCTCTCTGATATTTTTGGCGCATAGTTGGTTGACGATGATTGAGCGCATGATGATGATGATACTGCTGCCGCAGCTGCTGCTGCTTGATAGGTTCTTGGATTCCTTTATCCGGATATATGATTGCATAGAGCGATTCCGGAAATGCGAATAGAACCCAACTTTAATTAGTTTATTGTCTCTCTCTTGATGTTGCTCCTGAAATCTCAACCATGCCTTTCTCTCTTGCCAAATCCGATCTGCCTTTTTCTTAGCCCCGGGCAAAGGTGGTGGTGGCAAGTGGCATGCCGATATTCTTTTGTTTCTTGAGACTTGAGAAAGTCGTTTCTTATAGCACCGCCGTGTTTAGGTATATGGTGTAAAGTTTTTTTTTTTTTTTTATCTCATCAGATGTTATATTGGGGGTGTCGCATGCGATGTTTGGATACTAATAAAAAAATAAATTACAGAATCCGCCGGCAAACCGCGAGACGAATTTATTAAGCCTAATTAACACGTTATTAGCACATGTGTTACTGTAACACTTTATTGTCGAATTATGGAATAATTAGGCTTAAAAGATTCGTCTCGTAAATTAGTCGCAAACTGTGTAATTAGTTATTTTTTAAGTCTATATTTAATACTGTATGTGTTCAACACATTCGATTTGACAGGGTGTAAAGTTTTGGGTTTTATCTAAACAAGGTTTATATCTCCTCACTTGGCACTACCTACAAAGCACATTACCATATCGGCACGTGGTAGTATATCATGGTAGACTTTAGGCCCATGGCAGACGCAGAGGAGAGTCATGAAACATGCGTTGCACTGCACTTGCACCGGGTAAGAGTGTCAGACTTGACGTCCATTATCTTGGAGACTTTTTGTGGATTCATAGGGCAGGGCCAACGCAGGCAGCAGCAAATGTCCCGTTCGCTTAGTTCATAAGCTACGACCGAAAATACTTTTGTAAGAAAAATACTGTTCATCGACTTAAAAAAAAGTACGGCTCATAAACGAGCGAACAGGACCGGAATGAGGTTGAGGCGGAGTTAAGGATGGCAACGGGGATATACCCGTCGGGTATCGCCGGAACGTTCTCTTCCCCGCTACGGAGAATTCATCCCGTCCCCATCCCCATTAACTATCTCGGGTATAGATTCTTGCCCATCTCCATACCCGTTGGGTATCGGTCGGGTAACAGATACCCGACGGGTACTGCATACCCGATAAACAAGGACACTTGGGGTTGCAGCTTTGCAATCGGAGACGTTTCTTCTTCACCCAGGTATAAGTGTCGGAGTCTCGGAGATGCCGAGGAGAAGGAGCGAGGTTGCGAGGAGGACGAGCAAAGATGACAGAGAGACCGAACTGAGGAAGCGAGGGGCACGAGCGCTCGTGAGACAGGCGTGCTTGTGCTGCTGGCGGAGATGGTGAGGAAAAATTGAACGAGGGTTCCTAGAACACACAAACTATATATATGATTGTTCAGATTTGGACCAAAATACCTATGTTGAGCTTCTTTGGGCCTAATACTCGCATGACAGCTCAAATAGTCGGGTTCCCCAACGGGTAACGGGGACGGGTAAACAGGGAACGTTCCCGCACCAGCTATACCCGTCGGGTATGTATTCTTGCCTATTTAGATGCCCGCGGGTAAAGATATGATCCCATCCCCATTTCCTAATGGATCAAATATCCGTCGAGTATCGGGTATCGGGGCCGTTGCCATCTTTAGGCGGAGTGCATGCCGTGAATCTCCCAAGGAGGCAGTACTTTTCCAGAGCTTGTGTCAGCCACACCACTTCCCACTCTGTCCACTCTGTAGCTTTTCTCCCTCTGGTTCTACTCCAACGCGGGCTCAAACAAGTGCTTCGTGTTTCTGTCAGTTGAAGCATAGGAAGCTCTGAGGCTGTCCGCACCGGGCAACGCTAAAACTGCCGGTACGCTACCGGTAGCGTGCGCGCGGTGCGCACCGTGAGCTTGTAAACAGTCTGGGAGCGTACCGGCTGCACAGCAGACCGCCACAGACCGCGCGCGAGAGAGCAGCCCGCTAAAACACTGTAGCACCAATGTAGCAATAAGAGAGAGAGTTGTGGAGAGAGAGAAAGAGGGAGGGAGGGGAATAAAATATGGAATAGTTGGTATAGAGTATGGGATAGAGATAATACGGGTGCGGGAGAAATAAGTATAGAGTAGAGAATATCGATGACTAGGATAGAATATTCCTTTTTAGAGATGAAAATAGAGGTCGACGAGTGCGGATAACCTGACGCCCTGCGAGGATGCTGTTCGCTGTGACATGGAGCCATGGCTCGGACGTGGAGGCTGGGGCAGCTGTCCAAGCTGGTGCGTTGGGCACGGACACTGCAAAGAAACAGAGAGCGCGAGGGAAGAGTCTCAGAACGTGGCTAGCTCCCTCAACTCAAGAGCGTCATCCTGGGCTCCTGGCAAGTGGTGCTGTACCAGTTGGTGGGGATGATAGTGTGTACCACGACAGATTGAGAGATCCGTCTGCTGTGAATGCTGTCCGTGCTTGATGAATGAACGCAGTGCAGTGTGCAGACCAGCTAGGATTAGGAAGGAGCCCTGCCCTCTGCCCAGTGCCCATGCTGCTCTTGTCTTCTCGCAAGGGCACGCTCGCTTGAACTTATCAGCCGGCTTATCAGCTAGAATCTACAGTATTTTTCTCTCATAATAAAATAGTTTCAGCTGGCTTATCAACCGACTTTAATACCAGCCGAACAGACCTGCACAAGCGAAACTGGGGCTTGCGAGTTGCGACAGAAGTCACAGAACCGCACAGCACGCCAACAAAACAAAGGGAGTTGCTATCCTTGGTTGTCTGAATTTTTTGTGAGTTTCAGGCAACAATTTGCAAGAGACAACTGATACAATTATTACTTTTTTTATAGCCAAATAATAATAAATTACATTTTATCTGAGCATTAAAAAAAAATCAGACACCTGAGATATAGGGGAACTGGAGAAGTGACAAAATAAACAAGGCTTGGGAGCAGACAGCAGTAGGTAAGGTGAAGAGCCTCCGGAACAGGCACCGGTTGCTGTCGCTGGCACTGTTTGGAGTCTCCATCTCCGTCTCGGCTGCCTGCGAATGTGATGAGCAACTAATCGGCATCTCCGTCGTATCCAAGATTCCAAGTTGGGAGGGACTGAGGAGGTTTGGCTCGGCCCTAGGCCCTAGGCCCAGACCTCAAAGGAATTAGAGGTTTGCACACCTCTGGCTTCATCTTCCATTCGTTGTCTATAGCCTATGCCCTATAGAAAAGGATTGATAGGGAGGAGGGTTTCGTGTCTGCCTCAATGTTTCCCTGCTAGTACAAGAATATCTTTGCGCCCTTTCAGAATCAGAAAAAGGAATACATTTTTGCGAAATCTGCTTTCTGATGGCCGTATTATAGTTCCGTCCTGGACAAGGTATGCTCAACGCCTTAAAAATATATTTCAATCATTACGTAACTCATACTTAACTTTTCCATGCTTCAAATAGAACTAGAATAGGACAGAGAAGTGGAAATGGAAACAAGACAAGATGATAAAAAATCAATACACGGGATTGTGACATCCCTGGTCCAAACGAGGTCGTCTATAGCAATATACCAAAGAAAACACACATGCTGAAAAGTTTAGAAAATTGCAGATACTATAATGAAAAAAATCTAGTATGAAAGTAAGGGATTATGTTGCAAAAAAAGTTAGATCGGACTAGCCAATCCAGACACGCCGCCTGAACTCACGAGACTTTGCACAAGCAAAGCCAAACCACCGCCTCTTCATTCTTAAAAAATACGATTGGACTTGGCCCACCCATTCACAAAAAGGGTGTGTCTCCAGTCATCTTCAACCTCTAACCTCCTCGCGGCCCCTTCTTCCTCGTGCCCCACCCACACCTTCTTCCTCCTCGCACCACCCCTGCCTGCCTCTACAGCGACTGCGCCCTCTTCCTCGTCCTCACCCCGCCGTGGCGCGCTAGGGGGCCGCAGAGCTCCGGCGAATCCCTACCGCGTCCGTGGCGGCCGCCATCTTCCCCTACGCCCTCCTTCTATGGCGAGCTCCGACCATGGATGCCCCTGCCCCGACCTAACCTGGCCGCCTCTGCCACCACCAGGACCCTAAGCCGTCCTCCTGCCGTCCCCACCGCCTGGCCGCCCTGCCTCCCCCGAGCCCTTCTCTCTAAGCCCGCCAGAGTTGGGAAAGAAAAGAGGAAGAGGAAGAGTCAGAGTCAGAGAGAGAGAGAGAGAGAGAGAGAGAGAGAGAGAGAGAGAGAGAGAGAGAGAGAGAGGTGCCGCCGCCACTACCAAAACCCTATCGCTGCCACCATCTTCTTCTTCATCTCCGGCATGGGCGCGACGTGTGGGAGGAAGAGCATGGAGAGGCGGGTGACTGATGCAATTGCAAAATATCAAGCGACCGCGAAGGAGTAAGTATGTTCACAAAATCACAACATTATAGTTCCATTGTGAAATACGATAACGAAACTGAGGAAACACATCCCTGTTCGGTTCGCTAAAAAGTCAGATTGAAAAGTATTGTTCACTGATTTATTGTGAAAGAAAACACTGTATCATAGCTGATAAGTCACGCTGATAAGTTCACGCGAATAGGGCCTCGCATTGGACAGAAGCCTAATTAATGACTTGCCAGGTCACACATGAATGCCGTAGGAAATTTATACTCCTACTTTAGTTCTAGTTCTAGTACGAGGTGGCGTCTAGCTGAGAACCAAACCACCTCCTCCTCTTCTTCTTTTTTTAAAGAAAGATGATTGGACCTGGCCCATCCATTCACAAAATCACAATATGTTCACAAAATCACAGTATTTATTAGTTCCACTATGAAATACGATAACAAAACTGAGATAACACACTGCAGAGGATAGAAGCCTAATCAATGACTGGAAGGTCACCCATGAACGTTGTAGGAAATTTATACTCCTACTTCAGTTCAAATGGAACTTGTGACAAAGATGGCTTCTAATCCTCTCTACTACACATCCAAGAGCTTGAGCACGACCGGGAGCCCTTTCGACGGCTGCAGCGTGAGGAAGTCGACCGGCGCGTGCACGTACTCCGGCGCCACCTTGAACGCGAACCGCCGCAGGATGAGCGCCAGCGTGGCCTTGGCCTCCAGCAACGCGAAGTCCTGCCCGATGCACGACCGCGGTCCCAAGGAGAAGGACAGCAGCGCGTTCGGGTGCGCCGCCGCCCTGCCCATGCCGTCCTGGAACCGGAGCGGGTTGAACGCGCCGGCGTCCGCGCCCCACACCTCCTCGTTGCGGTGAAGCATCGCGATCGGGATCAGCAGGCGGGTGCCCTTGGACACCTTCATGCCGCAGAGGTCCGCGTCCGCCGTTGCCTGCCTCGAGATCATCGGCACCGCGCCGTACAGCCGGAGTGTCTCGTACAACACCATGGTCACCTGCGAAACAACATAAGAACATGGCCGTGATGCATGCTCGCCGGCGGTCACCGTGTGGATATACAGCTGCTAGGCGCTAGCTAGCTTAATAAGCTTAAGGCGGAGGAGGCTCACGAGCTTGAGCTTGTTGAGGGCGTCGCCGCGGAGAGGCACCTCGGCACCGCCGCACTCCCGGATCACCTCCTCCCTAAGCCGCTGCTGCCACTCGGGGTGCGTGCCGAGGAGGAACATGGACCAGGTGAGGAGGTGCGAGGTCGTGTCGTGGCCGGCGAAGAAGAAGGTTTTGCACTCGTCGATGATCTCGTCCATGGTCATGGCCTGCTGCCTCTTGCCGCCTTCGTCGCCGGCGGCGTTGGCCTCCAACATGAGGCCGAGCAGGTCGCTGCCGTAACCCCTCGCCTCCTTTGCAGCGGCGAGGCGCTCGCCGATGATGGCCATGAGCGTGCCCCGCACCGTGCGCTCGAGCTGCCAACGGCGCACGTTGGCCTTGGTGGGCACGTACTGCATGCCCGGCACGCGCACGCTGTTGATGGAGGCGAAGGCGATGAACTGGAGCTCCCGCTGCGCCAGGAACACCTCCTTCCCCTGCCGGTAGCTGCTGCCGAACGCCGTGTGCGAGATCACGTCGGCGGTGAGCTCCGTGAACTGATGCCCCACCTCCACCGTGACTCCCTCCCCGTCCCCGCTTGCGGCGGCGCGCGCCTCCCACGCCCGGATCACCTCCGCCGCGCACGCCGCCATCGCCCCCGTCATCGACTTAAGCTTGTCCATGGCGAACGCCGGGTGCACGACGCGGCGGTGGCGTGACCAGTCGTCGCCGTTGGTGAAGGCGAGGCCCATGCCCATCAGGGACAGTATGGTGGGGCCCGGGTCCGGCTTGCCGTACAGCCCCGACTTGTCGGAGAGGACCCGCTTCACCAGGTCGTAGCTGCCCACGAACAGCGCCGGAGTCGAGCTGGACCACGTCAGGAACACCTTACCGTAGAGCGACATCCACGCGCGGTACTGCGGCATCACGCGCGGGATGTAGTCGTGGGAGGTGATGTCCAGCGTGTCGCCGCTTGTCGCCGCCCGCATCGCCTGAACCTCCTTGCTGTTGCCCACGAAGACACGGTACGGCGGCCCGCGGATGCCCTGCCGCGCGAACGCCCTCGCGACGGCGTACGGGCGCCACACCAGGTGGTACAGCACCGTCCACAGCCTCGTGACCACCACCACGGCGAGGGCGGCGGCGACCAGCGCTGCACCTCCCGTGCCCATGTGGAGCAACAGGAGGATACGAACGAGAACTCGGCGTGCACCCTGCGAAGCGAACTGCAATCAGCACGGAGGAGGGTAGTACTGCGATGTGATGTCGTTGTGTGTGCCATTGTCACTGTATATATATATATATATATATTATTAAGCAGAAGCTGAATTGCCGTCTTAAAATCAAGGTTTTAAATCTCCGGCTAAGCCTCTTAGCTGCTGACCTCCTCGGCAGCTAAACGTAGCTATAGCCGGAGATAGCTGCAGCTAAGCCATTTAGCTGTTTTTGCAAAAAATAGGAAAAAAAAAACACACAAGACATTGGCATAACTTGATAACCATCACTAATTGATTCATAACCAGTTCATAGGAGAGATCCCAGGTAACAAATATTGACATCTTGTTCACATATAGTAAGATCTACAACATACAAGCAAAAAACAGAGAGGAGAATGGTGAGCGCTGACCGCTGAGCAGAGAAGAAGCTTGGCAGATCCGCGACGCCGCAGCTGAAGGGCATGGCCGCCGCCCGCTGGTCACCTCTGCAACGCCGCAGCCGAAGAGAAGATCTCGAAGGTGCCGCCGGCGCTACTCCAAGCTACCACCGCCGGCGGCGGCCACCTCCGCTCGAAGCCACCGCTGGAAGCCGTGGCCGTCGGAAGCCGCTGTTGAAGTTCCTCCAAGCAGCCGCTGCAGGCCACCTCCGCCCCGAAGCAGCTGCCACCACTGGCCGCGGTGGAAGCCCCTCGCAGGCCGCCGCTTGGGGGAGAGGAGGAGGAGGATGCCGCGCCACCATCTCCGGAAGAAGCAGCCGCAGGGGACTAGAGTGACGATCTGAGTCGGAGATATGAGAAGATGCTAGGGTTACGTTGTTTTCCTGGGCTGGATTGATGGGCAAGGCAATGGGCCGGCGGTTGCACATGTTTTAGTGGGCCGCACAGTCAACTTCCTGGCCCGACAACATTTTAGCGGCAGCTAAATACGTCTCATTTAGCGGCAATCTCCGGCTATCTCCAGCTATTAGCGTTTCAGTTTTCTTAGCGCGAAAAGTGATATATCTTAGCTGCGACCTTGCCCAGCAGCTATAGCTGGCTATAGCTGCAGCTATAGCCGGCTATTTAAAACTTTGCTTAAAATACGGTGTCTATGTCAAATTTTCAACAGCTTCTCTGCTTAGCACTTGGAGGTTTGTCGCTTTGTTGTGCCTCCGGCGACGTCACCAGCGACTAATTGCGAGTTGCAACCGGCGTTAGGGCAGTCCCAATGAAAGAAAATAGTAGTTTATATAACATAGGATACCGCACCAAAAAAGTACTGCTTTCTAACCCATGGTTTCTATGAGTAATAATCATTTTCTCTTTCTCTCTCCCAACTCTATCTTCTTCCTCCAATAGGAGTGCGACACAAGCTCTCTAGAAACTGATGGTTTCTCCCCAATGACAGTTTCATGGGTTCTTGGTGCATTGGGTCAAGAGTAGACCTGATTTCTTGATGAAGAAACCATTTCTACGATTTTTGCTCTCTTTCTTCATTAATTACGTTGCCATGTTAGCGTTTTGCCTACGTGGCAAGTCATTTAATGAGGATAGAAACCATCATCAATGCATCATTGGGACTGCCCTTAAGTACAAGGCAAGTGCTTTGTCTGACGAGGGAAGTTGCTGTCTTGCTGACGGACGGTCGTAGACTTCAAGCGATCTCGCAACTCCGGACGCACCTTCAGCCCAGTCTAAGTGTTCCGCTCCCACGCACGAAACCATGCCCCCGCCGTCTTCAGAATAGTAAACTCATTTTGATCGCCTCGCCGCCCCACGAAACAGTGTACTCGTTCCGTCCCGCAGGCGTCGCCATCCCACCATCCCACCGCCGCCCCGTCCCCCCCCCTCCCGCCATCCCGTCGCGTCGTCCATCCCCCGCCGCGCCCACGCTAGGTGCGTCGCATCCTCATCGCGACTGCAACAACAGAACAAAGCTACATCAATATGAGATGCAACATCAGAAAATAGAAACTAATGCAACAAAAAATATTACTTGTTGCAATACCGTAACAGGGCTAGTACAACAAAAACAGAACAAAAGAACAAATACGAGAAATCAACATCAGAAAAAAGATCAATGCAACAAATAAAAATTGCTTGTTGCAACAGCAAAGCAAAGCTAATGCAACAACAAGAAACAAAGCACAATGCGAGATGCAACATCAGAAAAAAGACTAATGCAACCAAGAAAAAGTACTTGTGGCAACAGCAAATTAACGATACTCCAACAACAAAAACAAAGCGCAATGTGAGATGTAACATCAGAAAAAAGAGACTAATGCAACAAAGAAATATTACTTGTTGCAACAGCAAAACAAGATTACTGCAACAAAGCTCGCCGAAACTCTAGCCACCGCAGATCCAGAGGAGGAGGAGAGCTCAGATCCAAAAAAGGAGGTGGGGGAGGAGGGCTTAGATCCACCTACCTCGCCAGAAGCGGCCGCCGTCGTCCTCCTCTCCGGTGTCATGGAGGTTGCGGAGGGAGAGAGGGAGGGGCGGCTCGCCGGAAGCCGCCGTCGTCGCCCTCCTCTCCGGTGGCATGGAGGCCGCGGAGGGAGAGAGGGAGGGAGGGGTGGCGGTGCGCGAGCGCTGTGTGCCAACAACGAGAGAGTGGAGGAGCGGGAGGAGGAGCAGATGAGCAGAGTGAGGCGCGGTCAGAGTGGAGGAGCGGGCGAGCAGAGTGGAGGAGGAGGAGGAGGACGCGGGCGACCAGAGCGAGACGCAATCGGATAAGGCAAGGCGCGGTCGGTCGCGTCGTGCGGGGTCCGTCCGGACAGACGGACGCCGCACAGTAGCAATATCGATCTCGCAAGCCTTTGTGAGATCTACGTACATCGGATTGTTGATGTGTGGCTCGAAATGAAACCGGTGAACCGGTACTCTTCCTTGCCGACTCCCTATCTGAAGCCTGATTCCGTATACTGAACTGACAGACTGAAGCCAAATATTCAGAGTTCCTGACAACACCTCCCGTCTAAAAATCCTTGCCCTTAAGGATGAAATGGTGGGAAAAAATCTTCCAAATAAAATTTGCATTCTCTCATGTAGCTTTACAAGCAGGTAGGTTGAGCCACTATATCAATCATTGGATGATTCGTTGTTGCGAGGGACAAGACAGCGTTGAAGAATCGTAATTGGGGCCACTTTGATCTTGCCATGATCGTCAATCAGAGGAAGGTTAGGGAATGGGACAACTTGAGGGCCAAAGCGTTGTTGAAGCTGGCTGACACGGAAGATAGAGCGAAGTTGACAGCCCTCCGGCAGGGGTCCAAAGTGCGAAAGGGCGTCCGGCGATGTCGCCAGCGACCGGCCGCTAAGTACAAGGCAAAAGCTTTGTTTTGACCAGGGAAGATGCGACGGCCTTGCGAATGGACGGGCGCAGACTTGAAGCGATCTCGCACGGCGGCAGCCGGCAGGGGCCTTTTGGTGGGATCACGGATGACTCGGTTGAGCATCTGGATACTGGACAGCAACAACGTAGAACGTACTTGCGTATACGTTTTTCCCTCAGCGGTCATATATGTCTTTTTTTTGCATATAGATTCTTCATATATCGCCATTTGTGATCATCTTGTCGTGTGAACAAGGACTAGAAGGCTTTCGGAATTATCTATCGTTCAGATGTGAGTGGAAGGTTAGGGAATGGGACAACTTGAGTGATTAACTTTTTTTTTGAACATGCTCACGCGCGTGTTTCATTGGGGGGAATAGAGTTTCACGCTTCAACAGCCCCCTGGCGATCTGCCCGAGAGTTGTCGAAGTAACACCGCAGACATACACCCAGAGACTGCTATGGAGCTATTACATGACTTGTTTTGTGACTGCTGCTGCATTAAAAAGTTCTTATATAGAGTTTGGGGGCATGCGTATGGCTAGGGTATATCCTTTTTTTTAAATGTCTTTGTTATCTCTGCCTTTTCGATGGTAACATGATATTTTTATCTGACTTGATTGAGTAATGCATGAGATCAGCATGTGGACTTATGAAAGAAAAGTTGGTAGACTGCTTCTTTTTTAATATTTGTATTGGAAATTTGGAATACAAATGGCTGCCTATCAATATCGTCAAGGGCTTCGAGGACATAATTCCATTTTACTGGCTGTCTGTCACAGTCGGACCCAAGAAATCAGAAAACAAAAGCAAATACCTGAAGGATCAAGAAGCAAATCGATGCAGGTGGTACTAGTGGCAGTATTCAGATAGCGAACGAGTCCATCTTGATACAGAAGTCGCCGGTCTAGGGTCGAGATGACAACGGGTGAATAGTTTTTTTTAAAATATTAATTGCGCCAACTAACTAAAAACAAGTATAGAATAAAATTATCGGTCTAGCCAATACTACACCTCTTTATCTATATTTTCAAGCACCTTATAAAGATTCTAATAAAACAACTAAGGTGCCAAGCTAGGTAGAGCTCACCTAATCAATTCTACATAATAAAGTTATACAAACCTATGCAACTAATACTCAAGCAACCGAAAAGCTCTTACACGTACTAGTGTGCAAAAGCACAAATGCTAAGCTCACTAGCAATGCTCAATAACAAGGCTACATAAGTTAAATTACAGAGCTCAAATTACTTAGCTATACAAATTAAGCAATGTAACTAGCAAGGCTACTCAAGTCAGCTAGTTACGAAAGAAAGCTACTTCTAAGCTACACAATTCAACAAAGCAACTAGCAACCTACTGAAGCTAAGTAGTTACAAGAGCAACTATATAAGCATAATATATGAATGAATAAATACAATCTTGTGTATGGAGATTGCAAACCCACGGGAAGATGATGACACGATGATTTTTTATCCCAAGGTTCACTTGCTTACCGGCAAGCTAGTCCCCATTGTGTCGCCCGTTCATTTAGTGGTTCATGCGCTAATCGACACCACGCTTAGCCCATCACTCGAGCGCCGTAAGAACCTACATAAATGAGGGTGCTCAACGACACGAGCAATTTACTAGAGTTGTCTTTGATGCTCCGTCGGGGAAGGCACAATACCCCTCACAACCAACCGATCTGAGTCGGAAACAATCACCACTTCTGCTCAACGATCCCTCAATCACCGGGCTGTCTAGGTGTCGGCAAACAACAAGAGTAACAAGCACCACCAGCTTGTAACTCGATCATCTAGTGTCATTCGATGCAATCTCACAATGCAACGTACTAAAATCACTCACTCGCAATCGATTTGCACTCTTGTAAGAACAAGTGAGTTATAGGGCTTCCAAGCACAATCAAGCATGGACACTAAGTCCCCCAAGGTGCTCAACGTCATCCAAGGACGAACACCACCTCTATTTATAGCCAAAAGGCCAAATAAAGCCGTTGCTCAAAACTCAGCCGAAGAGCCGTCGAACCCAGGCTCCGAACCTAGGGTCCGAACCATGCCACACCAGGGTCCAACGCTCAGATCTCTGTCACATGCCCCCGACTGTTTGAAGATAATCGTTGGCAAGCAACGGCTACTTTCATGTGCTCAGCCACCTCTCGGACTGAGCTCTGGACTCTCAGTCCGGACCAACGCGCAGACATGCCTGGGGCAGTCTAGAGAGCTCCTAAGAGCCTCAAAACACTGAGGACTCAGTCTGGTTGGGGTGGTCGAGCCAAGCCCTTGGTCCGGAGCCCCCTTGCTCTGTCTCCCATCGCGCCACGTGGCCTAGGGTCACCAACCAGACCCGCAGCCGTTGGGCCGGAGCCCCTACGTCCGGAGCCAGCACCTAAGTCCGGAGCACAGCCGGCCATGCCCGAGAGTAAAGGGAAGGCTCCGGATCCTCAGACCATGGGATAGAGCCCTAGGGTCCGAAGCTCGCTAGAACCCCACCTAGCTAGGGTTAGGTACCTAACCCTCATGCTATGGTCTGGTGAAAGCTCTAGTTTAGTTTTGGTTTAGTTTTGGTTAATTGATAAAATGCTAGGTACTAACCTTTGACTCTAAGTGAATATGAGATAGGTTAGTACACACCAAGTGTTGGAGCAAAGATGAAGTCCGTGGTAATGTTGGTGGACATGTAATGATGGCAATCAATCTCTACACTTGGAAAAGAAGAAAGAGAAAAACAAAAAGGCTCAAGGCAAAGGTATACTTGATATGAGCTTTTTGTTTTGGCACTCAAGACACCTAGTGGGTGTGAGTGTGTTTAGGATAGATAGTCGTACTATTAAGAGGGGTAAAACTCGTCGTGAAATACTGTTATAAAAGTGCCACTAGATGTTCTAATTCATTGCATATGTATTTAGATTCTATTGAGTGCTAGCACCCTTGAAAATCCTTTACGAAAATGCTAACACACGTGCACAATGGTGATACACTTGGTGGTTAGCACTTGGGAGCAAGGGTGGAGAAGTTTGAGAAGAGGAGTTGTTCTTAAATGACCTGACTCTGGCCATGGTAGGACCGGACCCTGTCTGGAGTGTTCGGTCAGTTGGCGCAGAGAAGGGCGTAGCTCGGTCTCCTGATTGGACTCTAATAAGAGGTAGGACCGAACTCAGGTGGTTACTATTCCCACGTCCGATCGTGGTGACGTGGTGCTTGAGAAGTTTGGCCAGAGAGGATCGGACGCGTCAGGTCGTGAAAAATCCTCTCTGGATGCTTACTGGAAGTGACCAGACTCCACCTGGGGGAGCGTCCGGTCATTGAGCAATGAGTTCGATCACTGCCTACGGTGCTCGCGAGTGCGCACGAACGTACACAGGGCTAGCATGTCCGGACATGTTCTATTGCGTCCGGTCGTCACTTCACGCACGCGCAGGAGTTAGCCGACCATTGGGATCACGCGGCTGTGGTTAAACGTGGGGAACATATGGCCGCCATCCAGCGACCGGACGCTGGGGGCCGTGCGTCCAGTCATCCTGACCGGCGTGTCCGGTCGCCCCGAAAACAGTGCAGTGAGGGGGCCAACGGCTATATTTGTTTGGGACCTCTATAAATAGACGTTGGGCGGCCATGGCTCACTCTCTTGGACATTTCTACTAAGATTACACCCTAGTGAGCCTAGCTATTCCTCTCTAACTCATCTTGCTAGCTTGATTCATCATTTGGTGAGATTAGAGAGCATCCAAGTGCATTGCTTTGAGTGATTGCATGTAGAGGCACTTGGTGATTGTGTTTCGTTGCGAGATTTGCTTATTACTCTTGGTGGTTGCTGCCACCTAGATGGCTTGGTGCTGCGAGGATCATCGAGCAGAGGGTGGTGCTTGTCTCTGGCTTCGATCGTGGCCGATCATGGTGATTGTGAGGGGTTCTTGAGCCTTCCCCGTGGGAGATCACAAAAGGCATCTTTAGTGGATTGCTCGTAGCTTGTGGATCCCATCTTGTGTTGGTTGTGCGACACCCGGTTGCGGGTTAGGCGTGTGATGCCTATTAGCGCGTGAACCTCCAAGTGGGTGAATCCCTACAATGGGGACGTAGCTTGCCGGCAAGTAAGTGAACCTTAGTGAAAAATCATTGTGTCATCTTATCTCGGAGGAATTCAGTGGTATTCATAGTGATTGATCTCTTGCTTGGTTTGGTGTACCATCCCTAGTTCTTCTATTTACTTTGTCATACACTTGTGTAGAGCTAGTTGTAGCTAGTTGAGTAGAGTAGCTTAATTAGTAGTAATTAGCTTTGCTAGTTTGCTCACCTAGTGTAAAGTAGTGACATAGCCATTGATTGATACTTAGAGATCATAGTATACTAGACTCATGGATAGGTGGCTTGCAACACTTGTAGTGCTAGCGCAACACTCGCTTCACCATTTAGTGATCTAACCATTTGTCTTAGTGTTGTTGTAGAAAAATTTTATAGGCCATTCACCCCCTCTAGCCATTTAAGACCTTTCATCCGCCCCCTACCAAGGCTAGGTCCAGAGCTCCCCAGAGCCACCTTCTCACTTCCAACTTCTTCTTCTTTGTAAATGTGCCAACACCACAAGTATACATCACCATGTACAAGTGTGTTAGCATTTTCACAAACATTTTTCAAAGGATTGTCACTCTTTTCACCACACCACTCGATCATAGAAACGTATGCAAAGTTAGATCACTCAAGTAGATGACCAATATGCAAACAAGTTTGCCCCTCTTGATAGTACGACCATCTATCCTATATTTAGTCATGCACTTCTCTACACAACCTTTGACCGATGAAATGAAATGCCCTATAGGTTATACATTTGCCTTACGTATTCCATTCCATCTCCTCCAATGTTGATGCCACACAAGCACCAACAACTATCATAAATGATATGATCCACTTCATATCTTTATGTGACCTTATTGGTTCATTGATCTTGACCTCACTTGCTCTTCATTGTTGCTTCAGTCCATCGGCACCAAGTCTTGCTCAAGCTTCCCTACCATGCGGTTTATTGCTTCAAAGCCTCTGATTTGCCCTTCATGCTTGCAACCGGTCCATCAAGCCAAGACTCATCTTGATCTTCTCCACCTAGTCACATGACTCCATGTCATGTCTCATATGCACATGTGTAAGCATATCAACAAATCCAAGCCATTTCCATCTCCATGGCATGTATTGCTCACACTAGTGTACCTATGGACTAATCACCTATGTATCTCACATAACACATATTAGTCCACCATGGTTGTCACTCAATTACCAAAACCAAACAAGGACCTTCCAGCTGATGGTGAGGAACTAAGCTACTCCTACCGCTACTTCTGCTCTACATTTGATTTGAGTTAACCTAAATAGCATGGATGATCATTAACATAATAAAGAGCCTTAAACTATTAAATACCGGACATAATTGATAATGTGCATTTAGGCACCAAAAGGTAGAGGCCACTAACTCGTGTGCCATTAGATTGTCGATGTGTGGCTAAGCCTAATTCCATAGGCTAAACTAACAAACTAAAGCAGAATGGCATTACAACACATTCAGCTCACAATACCTCCCGTCTAAAGATCCTTGCCCTTAAGGATGAATGATGGAAAAAATATTCCTAATAAAAGTTGCATCCCCGTGTAACTTTAGAAGCTGGTAGGTTGAGCCACTCAACTAACCATGGGACTACTGATTCATTGTTATGAGGGTCAAGACATCATTCAAGAATCGTAACTAGGGCCACTTTGAGGTTGTCATGCTGGTCAATCATCAATCAGAGGAAGGTCAGGGCATGGGACAGGACAAAGGTGTTGTTTAAGCTGGCTGACAATGTGAAAGTGCAATCAAGCCCTAATTGTGGGTTTTGGTGATAATGACCACGCAATTAGAGAACTAATGAGGTTTATCGAGATGACAAGTAGGAAATTTATATTTGAGGATGCTACACAAAATGGAGGAGCCCCCAATTACAAATATAGATGGCTTCAAACTCAAAGGAGGTTTAAATTCTTTTATATTTTGAATTTGAGTATAGAAAAAGCCGTACTATAAAGGAGGACACAATGCTTAAGCTAATATGTGCTACCAAGTGCTCAAACATACACATGCATCCTCAGATTCACAGCCAAGATAGTCTACACTTCACTCTTACCCTTGTTGTCTTGCATGGTGCGGCACTGCCACACTACCACACTTGAGCCACGGTACTGCCGTGACTTAAGTGACCGTTGGGGGCTAGGGGGTATTTATACCCTTCTCCTTCCTCCCCAATGGCTCTCTGCCTCTTCTTCCTCACTTTAGCATGCCCAAAACAGAGTAGGAGCTCTTTCTCTCTCCCACCATTGTTGACCTCAAGCCCCCAAGTAAATCCATTGATTTCTCCATCAATCCTTGAGGAAAAAGGTCTAAAACTCGATTAGAGAGCAGCTCCATTGATCCCCCAACTCTAAAGAGCACTTGGTTCACGCTTTGACCGGTGGTTGTGTTTGTTACTCTTGGAGCTTAGCTCCTAGCCGGTTAGAGCGTCGCCCGTGGAGCTTGCCAACTTGTGTGGTAGCCCCGGGAGGTTTGTAACCATCTCTTGAAGTTAGTAAACTCACCCCTTATCTCAAGAGTTAAGTCTCTTGATTTGAGAATGAGGAAGGGTTGGAAAGCCCTAAGCCTTAGTGGCTAACCTCAACAACGTGGAGGTAGGCAAGCCTTGGCGGCGAGTCAAACCACGGGATAAATCATTGTGTCTCTTGTGCTTGATTTACATTACTTACATGACATATTATGGTTGAGGTGATTTCTAGGGTTTCTAGTCGATCTACTTATGTGTGGTGTTCCTACCACTTCTAGCTCTTGATCTGTGATTGTCATACCTGCAGTAAGCTAGAAAATTTCTCCGATCTAAGTTTTCGTTCATGGATTTTGAACTATAATTTAAAGTTGTCTGTAGGTACGGTAGTGCCGCTGTTCTGGTCTAGCAGTGCTGCACTCTAGAGCGGTCATGCCGTTGGGTGAATTTGATAAAATTTTGAGTATTTGTTTTGACAGGCCTATTCACCCCCCCCTCTAGGCCAACCAGAGATCCTATAAGTAGTATCGGAGTAGGTTACCTCATATACGCTTCACCGCGTGAGGTATGGAACCCAAAGGAGGAACTAGTGGCGTGAAGCGGGTGGATGTTGACATGGACAACAGTGAGCTGAGCATGTCGACAATAAGCAACACCATGCTACCACATCTTGAGGCTACTGATGCCAAAGGAGCAATGGTTAGAGGAGAAGAAGTAAAGGAAAGAAGAAAGAAGGCTCAAGAGAGAAGCAAGAAGAAAAAGAAGAGAAGCTAGGAAGAAAAAGGAAGAAGAAGAGAAGGCAACAAGTGCATCATCAAGTATATCAAGTAGTTCCAAAGATGGAGATGATGATGAGTCATACCAAGTGTCAAAGGGGAACAAGAAGAAGAAGAAAGGAAAGGGCAAGGCCAACAACAATAAATATGCCACCGTATCCTTTAACTATTCTTCTATTCCTATGACTAACTGTTGATGCAAAAGTGGATCTGCAAACACAAAGGGCTAATACCCGAATCGATATCCAAAGCGTGCCAGTCGATTTGACCTGTTAATCGACAAGGATGAAGATACGAGCACTTTGGTCCTGACAACAACGATACGCCCGGAAGTCACGGCCAAGAGGTACTCACACGGAACTCGAGAATCGCCGAAGGTCGCACTGAAGCTATGCAACTCGCCGAATCAATGAGAACTCGTAAAAAAGGAAAAATATGCAAATTGACGAAGTCGCCGAAAAGTAAGTAGATGAAATAGTAGTAAAAATTGGTTTTGATATTGATTCATATATCTATTACATTGCCCCTCAATCTATATTTATACCCTGATCTAAAGAGACATAACCAAACACAACTAGGACACCAAGACCATATCTAAGGAAACACGCGACTCTTACATGAATCATACTCTAACAAATATAGAAAAGGAAATCAACTCCTATCTATTTCCCTGTCCGTCTTGATTACGATGGAAATCTCACCGACCTCCTCTCCATTGGCATACTTCCTGTTCCATCGGCAGTAATCTTCAAGCCTTCCTTCATCGGCATCGACAATAACATTTCCAACCTTATCGGCAACGCCCGAGTCTAAATCAACCTCTCCATCGATCACCACCATTCATCGGCAACCATCTTTACAAGCTGATTTTCATCGGCTGTCAGTGTATACAGTAACTTTCCTCCTGCCAATTAGCCCACTCTGATCATTTTGACACGTGCAAAAAACGGTGTCAACACTAACCATGATTGGAGGCCTTTCATCAATGTGCCCGTGGGCAAGTTTCCTCATTTCAATAGGACTAACTTTGTCAAGTGGAATTACTTGAGAGCCTATCTTATAAGTCTTCACCCCGGCATTTGGGAGATTGTTTGCAATGGATTTGAGCCATTGGTTGATCCTAAGAACCCAACACTAGAAGAGATGAGAATCATTCACCTCAATGGTCAAGCCACAAGTGTGTTGCTTAGTGCCTTGGATGGTGATGAGTACAATAGAGTGATTGGAGTTGATGTTGCCAAGCAAATATGGGACACTTTGCACCTAACACATGAAGGGGTTGACAAAGTGAGAAAGACAAGAATTGACTTATTGATGTCAAAGCTGAACCGGTTTGTAATCTTTGATGGAGAAGGGCCACAAGAGATTTTGATAGGTTGATGACAATGGTGGACAAGATTAGAGGCTATGGTTCTGATGAGCTAGATGATCACAAAGTTGTCAAGATTATGTTGGAAGCTTATTCACCTAGATATGAGACCATAGTCAATCTAATTAGAGACAAAAAGAGGTTTGAGTACTTCACACCAAATGATGTATTTGGGAGGATCTTGACCTTTGACATGCAAAGAGAAGAAGCAAATGAGAGGAAGAAACTTGGAGAATTGCAAACAAAGCTAGAGGGCATCAAGATCAAAGATGTAACTCTCAAGGCCAACAAATCAAGCAAGCAAGGCTCTACAAGCAAGTCCAAGATCAACCAACAAGCTTCAACTAGCAAGCCCAAAGCAAGCAAGCAAGTTTAAGAAAGAGTAGAGACCATATCATCTTCAAGTGAAAGTGAAAATGATGATGATCAATATGAGAAGATTGATGATGTTGCTCTCTTTATGAAGAGATTTCACAAGGGGCTAAAGAAGCAAGGCTATAAGGTAGTGAAGAGAAGCTTTCCAAACAAGAAAAAGAGGACATGCTATAATTGTGGAAGCACCGATCACTTTATTGCCAAGTGTCCATATGAGATCAAGGACAACAAATACAAGAAGAACAAGAAAGAGGAGAAGGCCGGCCATAGAAAGAGCAAGAAGTACATGGGAGAGGCTCATATTGGGCATGAATGGGACTCAACTAGAGAAAGCACAAGTGAGGAGGATGAGAAGGTTGCAACCGTTGCTATTCACAAGTCATCCCCTACACCAAGGCTCTTCAACAACATGTCCGACGATGACTACTACTCCCCAATTTGACACGTGCAAAAAACGGTGTCAACACATGCCCCCCAATTTCGGAGTATAAAACCATTAATGCTCCAAAATTTACTCCAAATAACGTTTGCCTTCGCCCAATTACCGTAACTCATCCTTCAAGCCAAAACTTGATCTGTTATCAAATCTAATCAAATCTAATCCTGATTCACGCACCTCAGTAAATATCGCACAATTGCCAACCACTCTTGCCTTGATTATGGTTAAGATACCGAAACAATAATCCATCGGCAAGATCCTAACATAATAATACCGCCACTTTCAGAATTAAAATATCCTGTACCGATATCTCTTCCAAGTCATGATTACTTGCCATCAACTCATCTGTACAATCCTCTGATCATCGTGCGAACAGTTACCATATCCATCTAAACCACCTCGACCTACATGCGCGCGGCATAGAGATAAGTCCAAAATACCCCCACTCCAAGCGGCTTATAAATAGATTTCTCCGGAACGCTCGTCTTCTACCCTCAGACTCCAATCTTTGACATTTTCTCTTTCCGGCGGCGACTCCGACGAACAACTGCGTGACCTCAACCAACAAGAACTCTTCTCCAGCATCAACCTCAAGTCTCTGGCTCATGCCCCCATCTACCTCAAGATAATGGCAATCAATTTCGACGTCCTTGCGGTTCGTTCCACTTCCGTTACCTTTTACCTCGATTCCTCTGGTCTTTGTGAGTTCATACAGTTGGTAATTTTTCTTTTCTTTTGTTCTCCGGATCCTCTAAACTTAGGAACTGCGCAACAAATTAGTTATTCCAACCGATCAACCGCATGTCCAATGCCTAGGACCAATGGGCAACCCAGATCCAACTGATCTGATTAATACAGAGGTTAACAGAATCCCCTTTAGAGGCCAAAATTTCTCTCTGAATTTATAGAAAGATACATTCCGATCTTGGCCCAAAACCACTAAAGGGTGGAAAAATTGGTACTTGAGGGTTAATAGGTCGATGCAAGTACACTGGGCAGAACGGAAGCTAGACCAATGCATTAGGCTATGTATTGCCGATATGCAAAAGAATGAGTCAATGATGATTGCAGCTGCTTACTTCTGGTCAGACACAACAAACACTTTCATGTTTGGACATGGCCTAGCTACTCCCACACTTGCCGATGTCTACATGCTCATTGGCTTGGATATTTCAACTGCCGATGAAGGCTCCATCTATGGCAGAAAATCTAAATATAGGGTGAATACCCGCAACATCGGCGGTTGGACATGATACATTCAAGAATGCTAGAAGACCGGGACAGTTAACCAGAGGGAACATGCCACATTCTTGAATATGTGGTTAGAAAAATTTATCTTCTGTGGTCGATCAGTAGGACCAACCAATGCCTTCCTCCCCGCGGCTGAACTCTTGGCCAATGGTGTAAGGTTCCCTCTTGGCCGATACCTTCTGAGCTCCACTTATCATCTTCTTCATCAAGTGTCTCAGAAACTTTTGCTTGGTGAACCCATCGGCAACTTAGGAGGCCCGTGGTGGTTTATCAACATGTGGCTGAATACCCATATGCACAAACGTTTGCAATGTGACTTCTTTGCCCAACAATTCCCATGAGAAATTGCTGAAGACCATGTACTTGGGGATGAGGAATCGGCAACACGCTCACCCCTCAATTTTGGTGAAGCCATAATTGTCCTCCCTGGAACAGAGGCCAATGAAGACCAGATCGACAGATTCTTCCAAAGCTTCTACAATGGTCTTTCTCGTGATCATAGGGCCTGGGTACCTTATATTGACGAAGAAAACAGATTCCCCCTTCTTTTCAACTTTGCCGATGACACTCTGAATTAGGATAATGAACTCATGATGACCATCATTACTCCCAGGGCAATCCCAGTAAACACATTCGGTAGCGGGAAAAACACCAATATCACGTATGAGTTTTACAATCCATCAGCAGTATCCCGTCAATTGGCTTTTGGGCAACTGCCAATCAAACTTTGTTTTGCCGATGTGATCAAACCCAGAGAAACAATCACCTGCGGAACAGATTGGAACAGGGTAGTGCAACTCTCCCCCGATGCCGATACTATAGATGTCGATCTATCCATCTGGACACCAGTATCTTTCATCACCGAATCATATAAGCAATGGTGGCGAGAGTGGAGGGAACAACTGTTTGCAACATCTGCTCACACATATCGGCACATGATTGACCCTGAATACGCCATCCCTGATGATGCAGTAAGTTTCTTTTAACTCCCTTCTGCTTTTTCCTTTCATATATCGGTAACTAATTTTCTCGTGACAGGTTAACAACCCAGCACCATCTATGAGCAAAAGTGGAAAACCCTTCGATCTTCGGCCTGTCTCCCCGATATCACCGATCGGCTACAATGCCCCCACCTTAGCTGCTTTGACTCACCAGAAGACCCATGCCAAGACCATCACCTCCAAGTCCAAATTGGCTACTGCTAGGGCCACTCCATTGGCTGCTGCTACAACCCTGGTCAAGGCATTCAAGGTAACAACCCTGTTTATTTCTACTCATGCCGATCACAAACTGTATTAACATTGATCATCAGGGTGTAAGAGCCGCTGCTGGATCGTCATCGGCAATTCCTCCGATATCAAGCACCACTTCTTCTGACAAACCTTCAGAGGTATCCCTTTGATTTCACATTTTATCTGTTAAACATCATACCTTACACTTGTTTTGCAGCAACAAATGGGTACATCAGCAAGCGTACCAGATGTCCAAGCTTCACAACCAACAAGTGCCGATGCCCCCTAGCCAACCATTGCTGATGCCCAAGCAAAGCGCAAAGCCTTAACAGATGCCGAGGCACAGCCAAAACGATAGAAGTCTATGCCGATCCCCACATCTGCCCCAATGTCTGCAATTCGCCTAGAATCAGTCGATGCAACTGAGCAAGCAGTTAATCCTCCTATACAGGACATACCATCGGTCATCATACCCCAAGAGCCAACCACTGATGAGGTCACAGAGGATATCCCATTAGCAAGCTCAGCCGATCCTCCACATGGCATACTCCAGGCTGCTTCCTCCAGTCAAGTACAGGAAATTGCCTTGAAACAGGTAAGCCGATTGACCTAGTCGATTTATAATATTCATACTTATCCTTAACTGACCTCTTTTTCTTTTCTTCAGGAACAAGACTCCCCAAATAGCCTATTTTCCTTTGCCATTGACGTTTCTGACGATGATGGAGAGGAAACAAGTTCTTCCCTTGCACTAGGAACAATATCGGTAGAAACTAAGTCCAAGTTGAAAGCTCTCCTGAACTTGTTACAGTAGGATACCGCCTAACTGGTAGATGACTCGGACCCCGCAAAGGCAATTTTCAAAACAATCCATGGCCAGGTCCCTGCCGATGTTGAAGAAGTACTCTTCCCAGCAGCCCATTTAGAAAGCCGCCAACTGCAATATCAACGGGCTGCTCAATGCATTGCCGATAGAGCAGCTCAGGCTCAACTCAAAGAAGAGATGCTACAACTGAAACAAATTGCCGATGAGAAGCACAAGGGCATCGGCAACTTGCAGACTTCGGGCGCTGAACTTAAGTAGAAAATCTTAGATTTATCGGCAAAGAAGATGGCTCTATTGACTAAATTGAAAGAAGTCGAGGCAGCCTTAACTCATGCTCAACAAGAAGAAAGCCAGCTACCCAATGCCATCAAGGCCCTTCAGCAAGAAAGAGACACCCAGGCTCGCAAAGCCTTGGCCATGAAGAAAAAACTCAAGCCTGTGGAGGGTGCTGCCGATGAAGACATCAAAGAAATGAAGGAAGCCGACCAGATTCGCCTGCGTGCGATATTGGCTATCCAATCCTTGTTAAACTTGTAAATCTTGTCTATTGCATCGGCACTTTATGAGACATTGATATCCTTGTATAATTCTAGCCGATAGGACTGTTATCGGCACTTATACTTTTATGCATCCATCCAGATACTAGGGTAATATTTCTTTAAATATTTTCCATTTAATGCTCTGGGAAACACGACCCCTTCAAGGGTTTCTAGAATATATGCGTTACCAGGAATAGACTGATTTATTCGATATGGACCTTCCCAATTAGGAGACCACTTTCCAAACTTTGAACTTTTAGTCCCAATCGGTAAAATCAATTTCCAGACCAGATCTCCACTAGTGTGCCGATGTATTCATGAAAAATAAAGTTCATAGCTCTTGGATAAGTAGCGCCGGCATTTTTCAAACCAAACGTCATGACTACCCACTCAAACAACCCTACATGACCTGGACATCTGAAAGTAGTCTTGGGAATATCTTCTTCAGCCATGAATATTTGATTGTAACCTGCATTACCATCCATGAAACTGATAATTTGATGTCCGGCTGTAGCATCAATCAACAAATCAGCAATCAGCATCGGATAGCCATCCATCGGTGTGGCTTTGTTAAGATTCCTAAAATCAATACAAACATGAAGTTTTTCATTTTTCTTATAAACAGGAACTACATTAGAGATCCACTCTGCATATCGACACTGCCGAATAAACTTTGCCTCAATTAATTTAGTTATTTCGGCCTTAATGTTAGAAAGTATATTAGGGTTGCATCGGCGCGCTGGCTGCTGATGTGGCCGAAATCCAGATTTGATAGGTAACCGATGTTCAACTATCGATCGGTCTAATCCAGGCATCTCAGTATAATCCCAAGTAAAACAATCTTTATACTCTTTTAACAAATCAGTCATTTGCTGCTTACACTTGGAATCTAACTTAGCACTAATAAAAGTAGGTCTCGGCCTATCGCCATCACTAATATCTACTTCTACTAAATCATCTACTGATGTGAACCCTTGACCTAATTTTCCATCATCGGCAAAACCTATCCATTAAAACTCTTCTTCAGAACCGACTGCTTGGATCGGTGGAATTTCATAATCAGCAACTCTAACGAACTCTTTTTCCCAAACTTCTCCTAATATGCATTTAGTTCGCTCATAAGTATCTGATTCTGCCGATGCGATGATATAAGAAGAATCACCAGGAACAACCTCAATCTTATCCCCAATCCACTGTACGAGGCATTGATGCATTATAGAAGGAACACAACAATTAGCATGAATCCAATCCCTCCCTAGAAGCAGATTATATGCACCCTTGCCATTAATAACAAAGAACGCCATCGGCAAGGTTTTGCTGCCGATGGTCAATTCAACGCATACTACCCCTTTAGCCGGTGACACATTGCCTTCAAAATCCTTCAGCATCATATCAGTTTTGGTCAAGTCTTGATCTCCCTTACCAAGTTTCCGATACATCACATAAGGCATAATATTAATCGCAGCCCCTCCGTCGATAAGTATCTTAGATACAGGCTGCCCATCAACTCTGCCTTTCACAAACAAAGCTTTAAGATGCTGTCTCTCGTCATCAGTAGGTTTCTCAAAAACAGCCATCATTGGATCTAGTGTCAACTAAGCTACTTGATCAGAGAGAACAACTTCGTCCTCATTATCAGATAGTGCCAAAAACTCCATCGGCAACATGAATACCATATTAACATCTGCCGATGGACCCTTATTTTTGTGTTTTACCTGCCACTGCTGATGACCGGACCTCTCATTGGAGGAATTTTCCTCTTGGTATAAATCCTCCTGATGCTCACGTTGCATCCTTCTTTTCTGTGTCTTTGTTAGACCCTCCGGGCACCATTGAGGAAACTTGGTTTTCTAAACCGGCTGATAACAGGTCCCAGTTGATTCTACACGGCGTATATTAGGGTCCCTGTAGAATATTTCTTCATCAGGAACTCTTGCGTTTGCCATTTCCTCAAGCTCCTCTTGATTCCTTAGAAAATATCCAGCGCGTTTACCAAGCCTTTCATGTACACTAAGTCTGCCCCCCAGCCGATCATGCACTGACGCTCTGCCTCTGATCGGCTCATTGATAAATAAACCCTGATTGCCAGGTTGAAACCTCCTTTCTGACCAATTGACCCCATAATAACCATTGCACTCAGGGCAATTTTCAACAGTTGGCAATTTAATACCTTCTTCCCAACAATGGAAGAAAAACGGGCACCTCCAATGATTTTTATGCCGATACCATTCTTCCCGACGTCTCTCTTCTTGCTGTTGTCGATATCGGTCCTTACGCTGACGCCAATCCTCCTGTTGCCTTCGATGGGTAATCACAATGCCAGGTCAAGGAGGGTTTTTGGAACTACTGCTTTCTCCCAGCAAACCCTTACTTTTTGCATCATCGGTAGTTATCCGATGTTGGGGATCTACTGATGCGTTCTTCTCAGCAGCTTCTGACGTCAATACCTTGGTCTTCCCTTTGGCCTCCAACATATTTGTTGGAAAAGGGTGTTGATCAATTTTCATCGGCTTCTGGGCCTTGGAAGTACCAAACTTAATTCTCCCAGATTCAATAGCCGATTGTAACTGTTGCCTGAACACCTTGCACTCATTTGTACTGTGTGAAGTTGCATTGTGCCATTTGCAGTACAAGATCTTCTTCAACTCTTCTGCCGATGGGATCACATGATTAGGTGACAGCTTAATCTGGCCCTCTTGAAGCAGAAGATCAAATATCTTGTCGGCCTTGGTGATATCAAAGGTAAACTTTTCTGGTTCTTTCTGACCAAAGGGACAAGATATCGGCTTTTTATTCTTAACCCACTCAGCTAAGCCGATAACTGGTTCTTCATCAGAATCAGAATCTCCTATTTCTTCAACAAATGATACTTTTTTACTCCAATTCTTTTTAGGCTAAAAAACCCTAGTATCTTGATCAGAGATCCTTTGCACAAGATAACTGAGGCTTTCAAACTCCTGAGAAGCATATCTGTCTAAGATGTGGCAATAACCCTTGGAAAGCCAGATCGGCAAGCTGCCGATCATCCAACACCAGACTGTAGCACTTATTTTTTACATCTCGTAGCCTTTGCACAAAGCTTTGCACTGATTCATCATTACGCTGTCTCAATTTTACTAAATCGGTAAGCTTCTTTTCATGGATTCCAGCAAAGAAATACTTATGAAATTGTTTTTCTAGATCAACCCAAGTAATAATAGAATTTGGTGGTAATGAAATGAACCATGTAAATGCCGATCCAGACAAAGATGATGAAAATAGTCGAACTCTTAATTCATCTCTGCTAGCTGCCTCTCCACATTAAATAATGAAGCGATTGACGTGTTCCATTGTTGATGTATCATCTTGCCCAGAGAATTTAGTGAAATCTGGTACCTTGTACCAATTTGGGAGAGGAATTAAATTATATGCAGGAGGGTATGGAGTCCGATAAGAATAAGTATTGACCTTGGGTTTTATTCCAAACTGATCCTTCATAATCTCTGCTATCTTATCGGCCCAAAAAGCATCAGCCTCCTGCTGACGGACTGGCTGAATTTCTATGGGAGGTGCCTGCTGATATCCCTCCACATATCTTTGTGGCCCACGATCTCCAACAATCGGCATATTTGCCGTTACTTGTGGTCCATTAACCTGTTGGAAAGGATTCATCGGTTGAGCTGCCGATGCTTGATTTTAGAAACCAGCTTGCACATGACCTTGTTGAATCCCTACAACCTGCTGATTTTGCTGAACTATATGTTGAACAGGTAACTGTCCTGACCAACCATTATTAGAACTTATCGGCACAAAACTTACCGATGACTGGTAATTTGCTGACATTGCTGGATAATTATAACCAGCTTGAAGCATGAGCTGAACCCCAGTTTGACTCATAACAAGGGCTTTCTGCTGCATCGGCAGTAAGATTGCCGATGGACTTGAATTGGGTGTTTGAACCAAAGACATCTGGAAACCTCCTGGAGTTGGTTGCACAGTAGTTGCTGTGGCATATTAAGGCACTTGAGCCATCGACGAAACACCCGATGGTATAGGAGCTTTTCCTACTACATCAAACACTTGAGGTAATCTAGGATTGAAAGCAGATGACTCCGGAGGCATACCATATCCCTACCAATTAGTAGGAATCTGGCTATTCTGAGACACAGGGCCTGACATAGCTGATGCTGCTAGATCTGTATTAAGCTGAACTCGTCCTCCTGTTAGTACCCGATCTGATCGTATCGGTGTAGATTGAATATTAGGTAAGCCTGCCGACACTGGAGGAGAAGTAACTTCTGCACCCACAACGGTCGAGGGAGCCGATGGAGTATTGATAGATGCCGGCTCTGGTTGGTGATAGGCAGGCCCAACGTAATGCGGTGATGCTTGTCCTTCTTTGAGAGTTCGAACCACAGCATTATGAATAGTATTGGACAATACATTGGAATGATTAATCAAAGCATGACTTACTGCAGAATTAACCATCTCTTGAAGTTTACCAGGATTGGAGTCAAAGGTAACCTGTCGAGGCAATGGCAAATCTTGCTTCTGGATGACTTGTCCACTCTTGTTCAGGCTAAACGATTTTAGACAAAGTTGCTTGTATTCTTCTATAGCCTTTTCCATAGCCTGCCTCTGCTCTTCCTTAAGATCTTCTTCTGATACCACGATAATGTTCCCTGAATCGATCTCAGAATTGAACATATTGATCGGATTGATTGGTCCCACCGGGCGTGCCAAAAGATGTATTGATGCAAAAGTGGATCTGCAAACACAAAGGGCTAATACCCGAATCGATATCCAAAGCGTGCAAGTCGATTTGACCTGTTAATCGACAAGGATGAAGATACGAGCACTTTGGTCCTGACAATAGCGATACGCCCGGAAGTCACGGCCAAGAGGTACTCACACGGAACTCGAGAATCACCGAAGGTCACACTGAAGCTATGCAACTCGCCGAATCAATGAGAACTCGTAAAAAAGGAAAAATATGCAAATTGACGAAGTCGCCGAAAAGTAAGTAGATGCAAATAGTAGTAAAAATTGGTTTTGATATTGATTCATATATCTATTACATTGCCCCTCAATCTATATTTATACCCTGATCTAAAGAGACATAACCAAACACAACTAGGACACCAAGACCATATCTAAGGAAACACGTGACTCTTACATGAATCATACTCTAACAAATATAGAAAAGGAAATCAACTCCTATCTATTTCCCTGTCCACCTTGATTACGATGGAAATCTCACCGACCTCCTCTCCATCGGCATACTTCCTGTTCCATCGGCAGTAATCTTCAAGCCTTCCTTCATCGGCATCGACAATAACATTTCCAACCTTATCGGCAACGCCCGAGTCTAAATCAACCTCTCCATCGATCACCACCATTCATCGGCAACCATCTTTACAAGCTGATTTTCATCGGCTGTCAGTGTATACAGTAACTTTCCTCCTGCCGATTAGCCCACTCTGATCATTTTGACACGTGCAAAAAACGGTGTCAACACTAACCATGATTGGAGGCCTTTCATCAATGTGCCCATGGGCAAGTTACCTCATTTCAATAGGACTAACTTTGTCAAGTGGAATTACTTGAGAGCCTATCTTATAAGTCTTCACCCCGGCATTTGGGAGATTGTTTGCAATGGATTTGAGCCATCGGTTGATCCCAAGAACCCAACACTAGAAGAGATGAGAATCATTCACCTCAATGGTCAAGCCACAAGTGTGTTGCTTAGTGCCTTGGATGGTGATGAGTATAATAGAGTGATTGGAGTTGATGTTGCCAAGCAAATATGGGACACTTTGCACCTAACACATGAAGGGGTTGACAAAGTGAGAAAGACAAGAATTGACTTTTTGATGTCAAAGCTGAACCGGTTTGTAATCTTTGATGGAGAAGGGCCACAAGAGATTTTGATAGGTTGATGACAATGGTGGACAAGATTAGAGGCTATGGTTCTGATGAGCTAGATGATCACAAAGTTGTCAAGATTATGTTGGAAGCTTATTCACCTAGATATGAGACCATAGTCAATCTAATTAGAGACAAAAAGAGGTTTGAGTACTTCACACCAAATGATGTATTTGGGAGGATCTTGACCTTTGACATGCAAAGAGAAGAAGCAAATGAGAGGAAGAAACTTGGAGAATTGCAAACAAAGCTAGAGGGCATCAAGATCAAAGATGTAACTCTCAAGGCCAACAAATCAAGCAAGCAAGGCTCTACAAGCAAGTCCAAGATCAACCAACAAGCTTCAACTAGCAAGCCCAAAGCAAGCAAGCAAGTTTAAGAAAGAGTAGAGACCATATCATCTTCAAGTGAAAGTGAAAATGATGATGATCAATATGAGAAGATTGATGATGTTGCTCTCTTTATGAAGAGATTTCACAAGGGGCTAAAGAAGCAAGGCTATAAGGTAGTGAAGAGAAGCTTTCCAAACAAGAAAAAGAGGACATGCTATAATTGTGGAAGCACCGATCACTTTATTGCCAAGTGTCCATATGAGATCAAGGACAACAAATACAAGAAGAACAAGAAAGAGGAGAAGGCCGGCCGTAGAAAGAGCAAGAAGTACATGGGAGAGGCTCATATTGGGCATGAATGGGACTCAACTAGAGAAAGCACAAGTGAGGAGGATGAGAAGGTTGCAACCGTTGCTATTCACAAGTCATCCCCTACACCAAGGCTCTTCAACAACATGTCCGACGATGACTACTACTCCCCTCACATTTGTCTCATGGCAAAGGGCGAGAAGGTAAAATCCAAATCAAAGGCCAAATTTTCTCCACCTCCTAGTGATATCTCTAGTAGTGATATTAGTGATAGCTCTAGTGATGAAGAAATAAACATAATAACTAAAAATTTGGATGGAAAGACCAAATTATTCATCACTAAGCTAATGGAGGATTTAGAGAGTGTCCAAGCCGAGCTAGAATCTAGAGAAGAGACTCTTATCCAACAAGAAGATCTCTACATTGCTAGCCAAGAAGCTCTTGCATTAGAGAGAAGTGAGGTGGAATCCTTGCGCAAGGCTTTGGCCAAAGAGCAAGAGGACCATGCTATTACAAAGAAAGCAAATAAAGCTCTCAAGAAAATATATTGTGACTTGGATGAAAAGCACAAAGAACTTGAGATGCAATATGGCATTCTTTGGGATAGCAACTCACATCTCCCTAAGGCAAAGGAAACCTCTATTCCCTTCACTAGTCAAGGTTGTGGAAAATGTTTTAATCTTGATTTGAATGCCTATTCCACTAACCTTGTAAACATGGAGGCTATGAGAAAGGAGTTTGCTAGGCTCAATGAAGTCATTGGAAAAGGGTGGATAGGTGAGAGCCATTCCAATGACAAGAAGAATGATGAATCAAAAGTGCCACAATTCAAGCAAGGAAGGCATCCCTCAATCAAGCATGGGCTTGGACACACAAAATGAGCCAAGACAAATGGAAGAAGAAGAATAGTGAATGGCTATGAGTGTGTGTAGTTTGAGAGGAAGGGCAAAATTGGTATAGATCAGCCTGCATAGATCGTGGCAGTGCCACGTCCCCGAGCGGCAGTGCCGCGGTTAAGGGCGGTAGTGCTGCACCCCACAAAAATGAGAAGGCTACCAATTCTGCTCCTGATCAAACTAAGCCCAAGAAGAAGGTGTACCAGGAGAAGCAGGTTTTCCAGAAGCCTAAGGAATCAGGGTGGGCCACCAAGAATAGTATGCCTATCAACCGAAGACTTATGCACCTCAACAAAGCTTGACATCATGCTTTATTTTAAGGAACAACAACAGTGGGAAAGTAGTTGCAAAATATGTTGGAAAGGAAATAAACATATATAGGAATACTTCTATTTGGGTTCCTAAGATTCTTATGACTAACATGCAAGGCCCCAAGTCAAATTGGGGACCTAAATCTAGCAACTAAACTTATTTTGTAGGCATACTCCTCCGGTGGATCAAGTTGGGTGCTTGATAGTGGATGTACAAATCATATGACTGGAGAAAGAAGTATGTTCTCATCATATTCCCCGATGACGCACTCAAATGAAAATATTGTCTTTGGAGACAATTCAAAGAGGGATGTGATTGGTCTCGGTAAAGTTGCTATAACCCTTGAGCATTCAATTACAAATGTATTACATATTGATTTGTTATGTTACAATTTGTTGTCTGTTTCTCAATTGTGTGAGATGGACTATAATTGTCTCTTTTCGGATAAGGGTGTGGAAGTCTTTAGAAGGGAGGATTCCTCTATTGTCTTTATGGGTCAATTAAAGAACAAACTTTACTTAGTTGATTTCAACAAAACTAAAGCTAAGCTTGAGACTTGTTTAGTGGCAAAATCTAGCATGGGTTGGCTTTGGCATCGCCGACTAGCCCATATTGGGATGAGGAACTTGACCAATCTTCTAAAAGATGAACACATGCTTGGACTAACAAATGTTCACTTTGAGAAAGATTGGATTTGTAGCGCTTGTCAAGCCAGAAAGTTGGAGTACCTCACCCACCAAAGAGCATCATGACCACCAAGCAACCATTGGAGCTAATACATATGGATCTCTTTGGACCGGTCGCCTACCTAAGTATCGGGGATAACAAATATGGTCTTGTTATTGTTGATGACTATTCCTGTTTCACTTGGGTATTTTTCTTGCATGACAAGTGCCAAGTTCAAGAGAAGGTGAAGATATTTGTTAGAAGAGCTAAAAAGGAGTTTGGTCTTCCCATCAAGAAAGTGAGAAGTGACAATGAGACCGAATTCAAGAATACTCTAATTAAGGGGTTTCTTGATGAAGATGGCATCGAGCATGAGTTTTTAACTCCATACACCCCTCAACAAAATGGTATAGTAGAGAGGAAGAATCGTACACTCATTGACATGGCAAGGATAATGCTAGATGAGTATAAGACGCCGAACATCTTTTGGTGTGATGCCGTCATCACCACTTGTCATGCCATCAACCGCCTCTACCTACACAAGAAGTTGAAGAAAACTTCATGAGCTTCTAATGGGTAATGTAACACCCTCGGTGTTACACTGTAAATCTTTTACTAAAACATGTCATGAGCATCATGTTTATGTGTTAATGCATGTAATAAAGTGTGTAGATCAATTTCTATAACTCAAAATGATCAACTAGAATGCAAAACAAAAAGTTACTCCATGATTTGTACAATTATCAAGTATGGATGTAAAGCAATTTTTATTGAGTAAAATTACTATAGAACTTATATATGGGGCTTAAATAAAGTTTAGAGTGTGAACTTTGTAGAAGATGATGAAATACTTGCTGTTGAAAAATAACCTTGCTAGCTAATATTTCCAATAGCTTAGAAATACAATTTGAAATAGAGTTCAACTCAAAACTTAGAAAGATTTTCAAGTCTGTTGACAGTTAAACATTGCTATGTTTAGAAAACTATTTTGAGAAATTGGGTTAAAGAGCGATGTAGTGTTATAGCTTGATTAAGTAGCCTCATATACCATCTTGAGTGTAGTGAAGACTGTTTATGTTTAGGAGTAACGGTTTGGTCGCGGTAGAAGCTTTAAAATCCATGCACAGCACATTTCCCGTTTGCTTCCCCCATGTGGATGCGGTCACCACGCGTCAGTGGTCAACGTCACCACATTAGTGTGCCTCATGCGCCCGTGTGTTGCCACGCTAGGCTGGTCATGTGCCATGGAAATAGTCATGGGCACTGCCGTGCTGCCAAGTCCATCGTGCATCATGACATGCCTACTGCCACTGCCATAACCACCCCCATGCTCATGTCTATGCTGCAATGCTATGCGCCCTGGCCCAGTTTGATTCCTTGCACGTGGTTGCACCCGCCATCATGACGTCATTGATGGCACTACGGCGCGTGGGCTAGGCCGGCGTGAACACGTGCGTGCTCGTTCGCTAGTGGCTAGACTGGGTCACGGTAGAAGCTTTAAAATCCATGCACAGCACGTTTCCTATCTGCTTCCCCCGTGTGGAAGCGGTCACCGCGCGTTAGTGGTCGACATCACTGCATTAGTGTGCCTCATGCGCCCGCATGTTGCCACGTTAGGCTGGCCGTGTGCCGTGAGAATAGTCATGGGCGCTGCCATGTGAGGCCGCCGCCGCTGCCACCCACCCTACGCGCTGCCGTGCTACCAAGTCCGTCGTGCATTGCGACATGCCTACTACCAATGCCATCGCCACCCCCCCCCGTGCTCGTGTCTACGCTGCAATGCTTGGTGCCCTGGCCTAGTTTGATTCCATGCATGTGGTTGCACCCACCGTCATCACGTCATTGATGGCGCTACGGTGTGCAGGCCAGGCAAGCGTGAACACACACATGCTCATTCGCTAGTGGCTTGACTAAGTCGCTGCAGTTACATCAACCGCGTCCCGCCATGGCATGTCATAGCAGAGCCCTGGCCACATTCCACCGTCCTCGCTCTGCCTCCCATCTCTCTGCCGCTGTCATCGCCTTACACCCACTAGTGCGCCAGAGATAGGTCACCTCTATTCAATTCGGCTCGTCCACACCTCCGCCCTCATGTCTCCTCGTCGCCTGAACCCTCACCATCTTGATGACAGCCTGGCCAGGCTCCAATTTGGTGTCTTCCTGTCGGTGCGTCGTTAAGGCTGCGCTGCAGCCATGACCGAGGGCAAACCTCCCATCCCTCCACCCGAACCCAACTGCCCACGCCAGTAGGTGTGCCTTGTCTTCCTCTTTATCATGCGTGCCTCGGATTAGTCGCTACCAGCTCTACCCCGCCGCTAGCGTGATCGTGCCGCCATGGTGCGCCACCGCACGGCTCAGCTGCACATGGCCAGCTCCTCTCCACCACTCTCTTTGCCAACGCTCACCGTAGCTAGGCTCACGGTAGCCTGTTAATGCTCACTCGCTAGCTAGATGGGTTTGTTTATGCTTGAGTTCGCCAGGGTGGTCACGCCACCGTCACGAGCAAACATGTGTCGCTATGGCTGGCTCCAGCGCGTCCCACCACCCCACGCTACCGCTAGGTGTAGCTGGTTGAACTAGGGATAGGGGTCAGTTCGACCATCGGGCCAGTGGCAGTCCCAGGTGGCCGGCGCAGCTGTGCTAGGCCACTGCTCGCCACGCCGCCGCGCACTGAGCCCTCGCGGTGCGTGCGGGTAAATTAGAGAAAGGCCTGGGGGTTAAGGGAGAGGGTATGTGAGTAAGTAAAATAGTGTTGGTCCTTGGTTGTGAATTAGGGAAAATGCAAGGTCTCTTTTGCAAAAATGCTAAAGCGCGCGGGACTCTCCCGCCGCGGGCCGCCTCACGCGTGGGCCGTGCCGCGGGCCGTGCGTGTGGGCCACGCAGATGGGCCACGCGAGAATTGGTTTCCTTTTTCCAGTGAATTAGCAAATGTTTTTCTAATTTAGTTTTGAGCTGATCTTTGAAAAAATATAGCAAATTCTATAGATGTCCAAAAATTGTGAAACCAATTTTGTTAGGTTCCTAAAATTATGCTCTATCTGTTAGTGTATTTAGTTTATATATATATATATATATATATATATATATTTGTTGATACCAGTGGCTATTGAATCATTTGAGAGTGCTTAATATGATTACGTTAAATAATTGTAGGAATTTTTGTCGTAGATTGGTGATAGCAAAAACCGTAAAATTTTTACATTAGGTTCATTGTATTATTATGTGATCACTATAAAATTTGTAGCTTTAGAATAGACTTAACATAAGGGTAGTTAAATGCTCTTTGTTTCAAATATACATTAAATCATTAGTAGAAATAAATATAAATTCTTCATTTGTAAATGTGTTTGTTAGTTGACCCCAACACTTTATTTGATGAACATGATAGTTAGCTTAGTATCCTAGTCACTAGAGCTAGCTTAGTAGTTTACCATGTGTATTCTTATTTTAAGAGTTGTTGTTGCCGAAATGCTAAGTGTTGCATCATCATCGCATGTATGTAGAGAACGAGTTGGCGGAGATCTTGACCATTGGAGATCACGAGTTTGAGGAGGTGATTGAAGAGTACGAGGAGGAGATTCTCATGTAGGAGGAGGTCCTAGAGCCGCCACTGACTGACTGAGCTGTCCCCAAGGCAAGCCCCGGTGCATAACCCTTATTTTGAATAATCACTGGATATATATATGTGATGTGCATTTATGTTACAGGCATTTTATGGAAACTACATGCATAGATAACCTACCTATGGGTCCTACTAGCATAGGTCGAGTAACTGCTATGCTTAGGCTAACGGTAGCGTGAGTAACCTACCGTTACTCACAACAGGTGATTATTATTATCACTCTCATGATAAAATGGTGAAAGGAAATGGCGATCGGATAGGGATATGGTATGGGTATTGGTGTGTGTAAGAGGTTGTGTCCTACGGCCAATGGAGCATAGCTTGGTTACATTGTTTTTCCTATCCGTGTCGGTTAAGGGCCGGCCGTTGCATTGGGTTCTAGTCAAGTCACAGACTTATTATTCTGAGCACATACTTGTTTATGGGAGTAGGGAAGGCTCATTGCTCTCTTGTCGTGGCTTCTAGCTCTTTCTAGACCAACTGATTGGAGACAGAGATGGTGGAGGTCTAAGCACCATACTGAGTCTAGGACTCAAGTGTGGGGGCATAGAGTCTAAGTTTGGACGAGGACCTAGACCCCTTGACAGGAGAGTGATGGGTTGGTCCTACTTGTGCCTAGGGTACAAGCAGGGCATGTGTTTTGGGGTACCCAGCTGAGCACATTAATTCACAAATCACCGGGTAATCCGGTATGACTTGTCTATAGTCTAGCATCGTAGTAAGACCTGGAAGATGAAAGATGGTGAAACAGATCTGTTCGCTCAACTCTTGTGTGAAGGTAGAACATGTGCTTACCTAGAATGGTTAGATAATGAACTAATTATAACTGCTAATAAGAAACATACATAAGGATTCACTACTAGTATTACTTTCCACAAAAAAGGAAACCTAGCAAACCATAAAGCTTACCATATCATTTGGAGTCGGGAAGTTATTCCCACTAGTCAGGTAAGTCTTGCGAGTACATTGTGTACTCAGGGTTTATTTACCCCTATTGCTGGTGCAGCTTGAAGTGTAGCTGTTGTGTGGAGGATTCTTCTGGTGGGCATAGACGGATCCTTATATTCTACCATTAGATGTTTATTGTAATTCCGCTGTTTAAATTCCGCACTCTAAACTTAGTATTGTAATAATGTATTTCTAAGAACTCTTGTTGTATGAAATAGACTAAGTATTGTAAACTCGTTCTTATTATTGGATCCTAGAAGAAAAACATGGATTATTCGAGTTCTCCCATGGGGTGTGCTCGACGGAACCATTCGATGTAGCTTACTTTTGGGGCGCTTAGTGTCTGGTGGAAGACGGGCGCCTCCAGAAGCGGGCTATTTTGGGCGATTCTACCATAGGTTGTATCAGAGCCAATAATGAGTCTATGAGTTTCATAACTCTTTTCAAAACCTAAAATTTGACCAACAAAAGTTTTACGAAAAGTAGGATACGATAAAATTATGCGAATAAGTAGAAGCCCTAGTAATATGGTCTATCTAGGATAGCGGCACTAGTTTTATCTAATCAAGTTTCTGTAGGTACACTAACTTATGCTACGTAAGAATCGTTTAGCAAGTGGAAAGTGAGTGTGCGAAGTGCCAATTTTTTTTTGCGAATGCCGCTATATTCTGGCTTGAATGAACAGGTAGGCCGATGCATGCATCCTGAAAAGAGAATCTTGCTTAAACTAAACTTCCCCCATACATATAATTTGGATTAGTGAATTGATAGGGTAACCTAAAAGAATGGCTTACTAAAAGTCTTATCATTTCTCTAAGTCTCTTGTTCCTAATCCGGAGGGTTGTCCCTGATGGTTGGTTCTTATCTGTTTATAGATGAACCTGAGGTCTGGTCGGGGGAGTACTAGCGCTGGGGCAGACCAGGGTGATAACGGTCACGGTGAGGACATTGGCAACACCAATGAGGACAGCCACGAGGCCCCACTTCTAGCTCCTCTGTCGCTGCCACCACCACCTCCGATGACCCATGCGGAGATGATGGCAGAGATGATGGCTGCTCAGCGCGAGTCAGCTCGTGCCTTGGAGATGCTTGCCCAGGCAATTGGTGGCTTCGCCCGTGGGGGCCACGGAGGCAATGACAGGAACGGGGGTGGTGCCTGCGGTCCCGAGGGACCGTATTCTTACTAGGATTTCTTGAAGATGCACCCACCCATGTTCATGCTGACTGCTGAGCCTCTAGATACAGAGCATTGGCTTCATATTCTGGAGCAGAAGTTTCTGTTACTCATTGTAACTGAGGAGCAGAATGTGCGCTTTGCAGTGCAGCCACTATTGGGTTCTACCAGTGCATGGTGGGACACGTTCAATGCCATGCAGCTAGTGGATCACCATGTGACTTAGCAGTAGTTTACCGCTGCTTTCAGAGAGTTCTACATTCCTGCTAGTGTACTAAATAGGAAGTTGACGGAGTTCCTAGACCTGAAACAAGGAAGCATGTCTGTGATGGATTACGTGAACAAGTTCAACCATCTGTCATAGTATGCTAGGACCCATGTCGATACTGATGAGAAGAAGAGGGACCATTTCAATCGCAGCCTCTCTTGTAGTCTGTAGCAGGAGTTGTACATAGGGAACTACCATACTTTTGGTGCTATGATGAATGCTGCTATTGCCATGGAAGGACTTCACCGTGACTCTTAGGTTGAGTGGAAGCGCAAGCAGGTGATTACTAGGTCTTCTAGTCACCCCAGGTTTAGAAGGTACATGTTGTCAGGTGGGTGCCCTATTAGTCTTCTAGTGGGCAGTCGTCCTGTCAGCCTCAGCAGACCTACCAGGCACCTTCCACTTAGTACCATGCACCTTCTCAGCAGGTGCAATAGTAGCCTTAGGAACAGTAGGTTCCACCTTGTTAGGGGTAGGAGAACAAGCCTGGTGCTTGTTTTAAGTGTGGCAAGGAAGGCCAATATGCTTGGGAGTGTCCATAGAACCAGCCTATGCAGTCTTCCTAGCCTTCAGCCAACTCCCATCTAGTCAAATAGATGATTATCAAGAAGAAGCTACCCGTAAGATGCTCTGGGCAAGTCAACTTCACTGAGGCTGAGGAGATCTTACAGAATGAACCGGTGATGGCTGGTATGTTTACCATTGATTCCCACCTAGCATGTGTGTTGTTTGATTCTGGTGCATCACATTCATTCATGAGCATGGGGTTTGCATAGAGGCACAATATATCTCTTATGGCTATACCTATTGCCTATAGAATCAGTACTTCGGGTGCGCAGTTGTGCGTTAATATTCAGACGGATACAGTCGGATTAGTGCTAGCCACTCACACTTACTGCCTCCAGTTCATGGTGTTGCCCGAGCAAGGCATAGATGCAATTCTAGGCATGAACTGGTTGTGAGTTTATGGGGTAGTCTTGGACCTTAAGCAGAGAGTTGTTGAGTTATGACTTCCTTCTTCCAAGGATAGGATGTCTCTTCATATGCCCTCTGATCCAGTCTTACCAGTTGCTGCTCATGTTAAAGCTTCTTCTGATCTTGACTCTATTCCTATGGTCTATGAGTTCCCGGATGTCTTTCATGAAGATCTACTTGGGTTGCCACCGAATAGAGATGTGGAGTTTTCCATTGAGTTAGAACCTAGCACTGCTCCTATTTCTCGGCATCCCTACCGCATGGCTCCTAAAGAACTAGCTGAAATGAAAAAGCAATTAGAGGAATTATTGGAGAAGGAATTTATCCATCCTAGTTCTTCACCATGGGGTTGTCTAGCTATTTTTGTGAAGAAGAAGGATGATACTCTTCAGATGTGTGTGGATTACCACCCTCTCAATGTGGTAACCATTAAGAACAAGTATCCTTTACCTCGTATTGATATTTTGTTCAATTAGTTGGCTGGTGCCAAAGTGTTTTCAAAGATTGATCTTTGTTCTGGGTATCATCAAATTAAGATCCGGCCACAAGATATACCAAAAATAGCTTTCTCTACTAGGTATGGGTTGTATGAATACCTAGTCATGTATTTTGGTCTCACCAATCCTCCTGCATTCTTCATGTATCTCATGAATTCAGCCTTCATGCCAGAGCTGGATAAGTTTATAGTGGTGTTCATTGATGATATCTTGATATACTCCAAGAACAATGAAGAGCATGCACATCATCTTTGGATAGTACTAACTCAATTAAGAAAACACAAGTTGTATGCTAAATTCAGTAAGTGTGAGCTTTGGTTAGATCGAGTGTAGTTTTTGGGATATGTTCTGACACCTGAAGGTATCTCTGTAGACCTAAGCAAGGTGCAAGATGTTCTAAATTGAAAATCTCTGAAGTCAGTGCATCAGATCTATTAGTTCCTTGGTCTTGCTAGTTATTATCAATGTTTCATTCCTGACTTCTCCAAAATAGCTCAACCGATGACCAAGCTGCTCCAAAAAGATGTCAAGTTTGTATGGAGTCCGGCTTGTGAAGAAGCTTTCCAAGCCCTAAAGAAATTTCTTACCACTACTCTTGTTCTTTGCCAACCAGATATTGACAGGCCAGTTGATGTGTATTGTGATGCCTCAAGGATTGGACTGGGATGCAGCTTATACAAGATGGACATGTGATAGCTTATACTTCACGTCAGCTGAAAAAGCACAAGGTGAATTATCCCACCCATGATTTAGAGTTGGCTGCTGTGGTGCACGCTCTGAAAATTTGGAGGCATTATTTGTTGGGAAATAAAGTACACATTTTTATGGATCACAAGAGCCTCAAATATATTTTCACTCAGTCCGAGCTGAACATGAGGCAACAGAGATGGTTGGACCTAATCAAGGATTATAATTTGAAGGTTTATTACCATCCTGGAAAAAGCTAATGTGGTAGCTGATGCTTTCAGCCGGAAGTCGCATCAAGTTGAAGAAGCACCCTTGTCTCTCAACCATGCTGAGGTGCTAGCCCATATTGCTCTAGTCTCGGATTTACTCAAGCAAATTATTATAGAGCAAAGGTATGATGCTCCGGAAATCCCACACATCAAGAAGTTATTTGCCGAAAGGCGTGGACCTCATTTTAGTATTGATAATCAAGGTGTAATGAGGTTCAAGAACAGATTGGTTGTTCCCTCAAGTGAGGAACTTAGAAGAAAGATTTTGGAGGAAGCTCATCATTCCAAGTTGTCCATCCATCCAGGAAGTAACAAGATGTACCATGATTTGCGCCACTTGTATTGGTGGTCAAATATGAAGCAGGATATCACCAAGTACGTCGTGGAGGGCGACACTTGTGGAAGAGTTAAAGCAGACCATATGCATACCCCAAGATTTTTACAGCCCTTGCCTATCCCTATTTGAAAATGGGAGGAGATTTCCATGGATTTCATTGTGGGTTTACCCTACACGTCCAAGGGCTATAACTCTATTTGGGTCATTGTGGATCGCCTTACCAAGTCCGCACATTTTCTCCCGGTGGATACCAGATATTCAGCCAAGAAGTATGCCAAGTTGTATTTTCACTAGATTGTGACCCTGCATGGAGTTCCTCTTACTATCGTCTTTGATAGAGGGTCAGTCTTTGTCTCTTGTTTCTGGGAGCAACTTCAGCAATGTCTTGGTACTAGTCTCCTTAGAAGTTCAGCTTATCATCCACAAATTGACGGTTAGACAGAAAGGGTAAATCAGGTACTTGAGGATATGTTGAGAGCTTGTGCCATTTTCTTTCCTGAGAAGTGGGATGAATGCTTGAACTTAGCTAAGTTTTCTTACAACAATAGCTATCAAGAAAGCATTCGTATGCACCCTTTGAAGCTCTATATGGAAAGAAATGTAGGACACCACTTAACTAGGTTGAAGTAGGTGATCATGGATATTTTGGGCCTGATTTTATCAAAGAAGCTCGAGAGCAAGCCAGTATTATTCAGAGCCGTTTGAAGGCAGCTCAAAGTTGTTAGAAAACTTATGCGGACAAGAGAAGAAGGCCCTTGCAATTTGAAGTGGGTGATCATGTGTATCTCAAAGTGTCTCCCATGAGAGGTGTGCATTGATTTGGTGTCCGTGGGAAGTTAGCTCCTCGCTATGTTGGGCCTTATAAGGTTTTGGAGCGATGTGGTCCTGTTGCTTATCGTCTCCAGCTTCCAGATATTTTGTCAGCAGTACATAATGTCTTCCATGTTTCCTAGTTAAAGAAATATTTGTGGGTCCTTGGTGAAGCTATGGAAATTGAAGGACTTCCTCTCTAGCCGGACTTGTCTTATATTGAGCATCCTATCAAGATCTAGGACGAAAAAGAAAGAGTGACTAGAAACAGTGTGGTGAAGTTTTACAAAGTTCAGTAACAAAATTACTCGGAGGACGAAGCAACGTGGGAGCAAGAAAGCTATATCTTGAAGCATTATCCCCACCTTCTTTCTAGTTCACTAAGGTAATTATTTAAATCAGAATTTATTTCTTATCTCTTTTCCCACACTAGGCACATAAAATATTGGGACAAGATTTTGTTTAAGGGGGGTAGATTTGTAACACCCTCAGTGTTATACTGTAAATCATTTACTAAAACATGTCATGAGCATCATGTTTATGTGTTAATGCATGTAATAAAGTGTGTAGATCAATTTCTGTAAGTCAAAATGATCAACTAGAATGCAAAACAAAAAGTTACTCCACGATTTGTACAATTATCAAGTATGGATGTAAAGCAATTTTTATTGAGTAAAATTACTATAGAACTTATATATGGGGCTTAAATAAAGTTTAGAGTGTGAACTTTGTAGAAGATGATGAAATACTTGCTGTTGAAAAATAACCTTGCTAGCTAATATTTCCAATAGCTTAGAAATACAATTTGAAATAGAGTTCAACTCAAAACTTAGAAAGATTTCCAAGTCTATTGACAGTTAGACATTGCTATGTTTAGAAAACTATTTTGAGAAATTGGGTTAAAGAGCGATGTAGTGTTATAGCTTGATTAAGTAGCCTCATATACCATCTTGAGTGTAGTGAAGACCGTTTATGTTTAGGAGTAACGGTTTGGTCGCGGTAGAAGCTTTAAAATCCATGCACAACACGTTTCCCGTTTGCTTCCCCCATGTGGATGCGGTCACCACGCGTTAGTGGTCAACGTCACCGCATTAGTGTGCCTCGTGCGCCCGCGTGTTGCCATGCTAGGCTGGTCGTGTGCCGTGGAAATAGTCATGGGCACTGCCGTGTGAGGCCGCCGCCCTACGCGCTGCCATGCTGCCAAGTCCACCGTGCATCATGACTTTCCTACCGCCGCTGCCATAACCACCCTCGTGCTCATGTCTACGCCGCAATGCTCTGCGCCCTGGCCTTGTTTGATTCCGTGCATGTGGTTGCACCCGCCATCATGACATCATTGATGGCACTACGGCGCGTGGGCTAGGCCAGCGTGAACACGCGCGTGCTCGTTCGCTAGTGGCTAGACTGGGTCACTATGGTTACGTCAACCACATCCCACCAAGGTGTGTCACAGTAGAGCCCTGGCCGCATTCCACCATCCTCGCTCTGCAACCCATCTCTCTACCGCCACCATCGCCTTGCACCCACGAGTGCGTCAGAGATAGATCACCTCTATTCAATCCGGCTCATCCGTACCTCTGCCCTCACGTATCCTTATCGCCCGACCCCTCACCATCTTGATGATGGCCTGGCTAGGCTCCAATTTGGCATCTTCCCATCAGTGCGCCGTTAAGGCCACGCCTCGGCAATGACCGAGGGCAGACCTCCCATCCCTCCACCCGAACCCAATTGCCCACGCTAGTAAGTATACCTTGCCTTCCTCTTGATCATGTGTGCCTCGACTTAGATGCTACCTGCTCCACCCCACCGCTGGCGTGACCATGCCACAGCGGTGCATCGCCACAAGGCTCGGCTACATGTGGCCAGCTCCTCTCCACCACTCTCTTCACCAATGGTCACCGCAGCTAGGCTCACGGTAGCCTGTTAATGCTCACTCGCTAGCTAGATGGGTTTGTTGATGCTTGAGTTCATTGGGGTGGTCACACCACCGTCACGGATGGCCGCGTATTGCCATGGCCGGCTCCAGCTCATCCCAATGCCCTGCGCCGCCGCTAGGTGTAGCTAGTTGAACAGGGGATGGAGGCCAGTCCGACCGTCGAGCCAGTGGCGGTCCTAGGTGGCCGGGGTAGCCGTGCTAGGCCACCGCTCGCTACGCCACCATGCACTGAGCCACCGGGGTGCACATGGGTAAATTAGAGAAAGGCCGAGGGGCTAAGGGAGAGGGTCTATGAGTAAGTAAAATAGTGATGGTCCTTGGTTGTGAATTGGGGGAAATGCAAGGTCTCTTTTGCAAAAAATGCTGACGCGCGCGGGACTCTCCTGCCGTGGGCCGCCTCGCGCGTGGGCCTTCTTTGCATGGGCCGCGCCTACGGGCCGCACGTGTGGGCCATGCGGATGGGCCGCGCGAGGATTGGTTTTCCTTTTTCCAGCGAATTAGCAAATGTTTTTTTAATTTAGTTTTGAGCTAATCTTTGGAAAATTATAGCAAATTCTATAGATGTCCAAAAATTATGAAACTAATTTTGTTAGGTTCCTAAAATTATGCTCTATCTATTAGTGTATTTAGTTTATATATATATTTCTTGATACCAGTGGCTATTGAATCATTTGAGAGTGCTTAATATGATTACATTAAATAATTGTAGGAATTTTTGTGGTAGATTGGTGATAGCAAAAACCGTAAAATTTTTACATTAGGTTCATTGTATTATTATGTGCTCACTGTAATTTTTGTAGCTTTAGAATAGACTTAACATAAGGGTAGTTAAATGCTCTTTGTTTCAAATATACATTAAATCATTAGTAGAAATAAAGATATATTCTTCATTTGTAAAGCTAGGTGTTTGTTAGTTGATCCCAACACTTTATTTGATGAACATGATAGTTAGCTTAGTATCCTAGTCACTAGTCCTAGCTTAGTAGTTTACGTGTATTCTTATTTTAAGAGTTGTTGTTGCCAAAATGCTAAGTGTTGCATCATCATCGCATGCATGTAGAGAACAAGTTGGCAGAGATCATGACCATTGGAGATCATGAGTTTGAGGAGGTGATTGAAGAGTATGAGGAGGAGATCCTTGTGTAGGAGGAGGTTCCGAAGCCACCACTAACTGACTGAGCTCACACCGCGCCTGCCCAAGGCAAGCCCCGATGCATAACCCTTATTTTGAATAATTACTGGATATATATATATATATATATATGTGTGTGTGTGTGTGTGATGTGCATTTATGTTACAGGCATTTTATGAAAACTACATGCATAGATAACCTACCTATGGGTCCTATTAGCATAGGTCGAGTAGCTGCTATGCTTAGGCTATCGGTAGCGTGAGTAACCTATCGTTACTCATAATAGGTGATTATTATTAGGGAGAATTATGTATTTGGCACTAAAAATTTTGAACTTTCTTATTTGGCACCAATTTGAAATTTCCTTCCCTAGATAGCACTGCCGTTCATTTTGGCTAGTAATGGCGTCAAGTAGCTGGTAAAATGACATGAATGCCCTTCTTTGCAGCGCGGGGCAGGTGACGAAGAGGTGGTAGCCGCCCAAGACCCAGCTGCCGACCTTCCACTTGATGTGGCCCTCCACCTTGACATGGGGCAGCACGTAGCCCGCCGCGATGTCCTGCTTCATGGCGTCTGCCATGTACTACGCCACGGGCATGGCATCGCCCGACATCATGGGGGACCACACCGACACATCCTTATGGCCCTGGTAGATCGACGGCATCAACACCGACACCCAGTGATGAAGCCAGGAAAAAAATTAGGGGGGGCTGAACAAAAGAATAGAGGTTTTTTTATCTTCTCTTAACCTTAGCCCCTCCTACCTAATACATGTATGCATAAAATTTTAAGAGATGGCTTAGAGAAACTCTACGTGCTCAGGATGGGTAGGGGGGGCTAAAGCCGCCCTAGCCCCACCGCTGGATTCGTCCATGCCGGCACCATCACCGGCTCATCGTGGTATGTCATGAATGCGTCCAGCATCTTGTAGTACACGCCCACACGGTCATTTGGGTTCCGCGACGCGATCATCACATGTGTCATCATTGTAGTGCCGACCGATAGCTCGGCAGGTACCGTGCATTAGTTCATCCTCTGACCGTCATGAAATCGGCCGGGGTTGGCCAAATGCATGCATCAGACTAGCTAGCTAACACACTGTGCGTACCTGGAGGTCGAGGGAGAGCGCCGGGTCGCTGAGGTCGATGGACCGGAGCTGCACGTCCTAGAGGTAGAAGGATGGCTTGGAGGGGTGCAGCGCTAGGTAGATGACGAGCACGATGAAGCCAACCACGGCGAGCGTGAGGATGTAGGCAGCGATGGCGCCGCAGTAGCGATGGAGGATCCAGTCGCGGTGGTGCTTCTCCTTGCTCATGGCGAGACGAGACCGATGACCTGATGTCCTGCTGTGGTGCTAGACTGGGACTAGGAGCTCAGCTGGCTAGCGAGCTTAGGACTGTGCACTTAGGACTGTGCGCGCATGTGCTGGACTGGGACTGTGTGCTGGATTGGGACTGGGAGCTCAGTTGCCTTGCTACTAGCGAGCTTAGGACTATGCGCGCACGTGGTCGGAGAGGAGACGAGCTGCGTGATAAGCAAAAGGGTATTTTGGTCCTTCTTAAAGAAAAGTGTCACGGTCAATACAGTCAACTAATGAAATGTTGCCCCAAATGGACGACAGTGCTATTTAGAGAAGAAAATTTCAACTCGATGCTAGATAAGAAAGTTCAAAATTTTTAGTGCTACATACGAAAGACTGATTTGTTTTAGTGCCAAATAGATAATTCTCTCGTATTATTATCACTCTCATGATAAAATGGTGAAAGGAAATGGAGATCGGGCAGGGATATAGTATGGGTATTGGTGGGTGTAAGAGGTTGTGTCCCACGGCCAACGGGGCATAGCTTGGTTACATTGTTTTCCTTGTCCGTGTCGGTTAAGGACCGGCCATTGCATTGTGTTCTAGTCAAGTCACAGACTTGTTATCCTGAGCACATACTTGTTTATGGGAGCAGGGAAAGCTCATTGCTCTCTTGTCGTGGGTTCCGGCTCTTTCCGGATCGATGGATTGGAGGCAGAGATGGTGGAGGTCTAAGCACCACACTGAGTCCGGGACTCAGGTGTGGGGGCTTTGAGTCCAAGTTTGGATGGGGACCTAGACCCATTGATAGGAGAGTGATGGTTTGGTCCTACTTGTGCCTGGGGTACAAGCGGGGCATGTGTTTTGGAGTACCTAGCTAGGCACATTGATTCATGAATCACTAGGTAATCTAGTATGACTTGTCTATAGTCTAGCACCATAGTAAGAACTGAAAGATGAAAGATGGTGAAACAGATCTGTTTGCTCAACTCTTGCTTGAAGGTAGAACAGGTGCTTACCTAGAATGGTTAGATAATGAACTAATCATGACTGCTAATAAGAAACATACATAAGGATTCACTATTAGTATTGCTTTCCGCAAAAAAGGAAATCCAGCAAACCATAAAGCTTATCATATCCTTTGGAGTCGGGAAGTTATTCCTACTAGTTGGGTAAGTCTTGCGAGTACATTGCGTACTCAGGGTTTATTTACCCCTATTGCAGGTGTAGCTTGAAGAGTAGCTGTTGTATGGAGGATTCTTCTGGTGGGCACAGACGGATCCTTATATTCTATCATTAGATGTTTATTGTAATTCTGCTGTTTAAATTTCGCACTCTGAACTTAGTATTGTAATAATGTATTTGTAAGAACTCTTGTTGTATGAAATGGACTAAGTATTGTAAACTCGTTCTCATTATTGGATCCTAGAAGAAAAATGTGGATTATTCGAGTTCTTCCTTAGGGTGTGCTCGATGGAACCATCCGATGTAGCTTACTTTTGGGGCACTTAGTGTCTGGTGGAAGACGAGCGCCTCTGGAAGCGGGCTATTTCGGGCGGTTCTACCACATGTAACAAGCCTAAGGTGTCATACTTTAGAGTGTTTGGGTGCAAGTATTTCATACTTAACAAGAAACCCAAAATCTCTAAGTTTGCACCTAAAGTTGATGAAGATTTTCTTCTTGGTTATGGATCAAATGAGCATGTCTACTGTCTCTTCAACAAAACCTCCGAAAGAGTTGAGATTGCGGTAGACGTGACATTTGATGAATCTAATGGCTCTCAAGTAGAGCAAGTTGATTCAAGTGTTGTAGGAAAGGAGGATCCACCATGTGAAGCAATCAAGCAATTAGCAATTGGTGATATTAGACCACAAGAAGATAAAGCCACTGAAGTGTAGGTTCCTCAAGCTGCTACTATACCAATTTCCACTAATGTACCTGATGCTACACTATAGCAAACACCTGCTGCAACTCTAGAGCGCGGCAGTGCTGCACTTGAGGGCGGCAGTGCCGCACCTACACAGTCAGCAGCAGTTGATTTGACTCTAGCTCTTGGACAAAACCTACAACCCATATTTGAGCAAGATGATGATAAAGATTCAGAAGATGAACAAGAGGCCATTGAGCATCCAAGGCTCAGGCAAACAATACAACGGGATCACCCCGTAGATAACATCCTTGGGAGTCTTCGAAAGGGGGTAACAACTCATTCGCATTTAGCAAACTTTTACCAATATTAATCGTTTGTTTCCTCTTTGGAGCCTATTAAGGTAGAACAAGCACTTGGAGACCCGGATTGGATGATGTCCATGCAAGAAGAGTTCAATAACTTTGAAAAAAACCAAGTGTGGACTTTGGTGGAATAACCTAATACTAATGTCATTGGCACCAAGTGGGTCTTCTGCAACAAGCAAGATAAGAATGGAGTGGTGACAAGGAACAAGGCAAGGTTGGTTGCTCAAGGTTTCACTCAAGTAGAGGGCTTGGACTTTGAAGAAACATATGCACCGATGGCAAGACTTGAAGCAATTTGAATGCTTCTAGCCTATGCCGCTCATCACAACTTCAAGCTATATCAAATGGATGTGAAGAGTGCATTTCTCAATGGCCCTATTCAAGAACTTATCTATATTGAGCAACCACTAGACTTTGAAGATCACAAGTTTCCCAACCATATCTACAAACTCCAAACGGCGCTCTATGGTCTTAAGTAAGCACCAAGAGCATGGTATGAATGCTTTAAGGAATTCTTGCTTAAACAAGGCTTTGAAATAGGCAAAGTTGATCCTACCCTTTTCACTCATAAAGTTGGCAAAGATATATTTGTGTGCCAAATATATGTTGATGACATAATATTTGGTAGTACTATCATTCTTTTTGTGAGGAATTTAGTAGGATCATAACTATCGACGAAATATGGTCGGCAGTCCACCGAGGGGGTGCCCGTGGGGGTAGATTGTCGGTAGACGGTGCGTGTAATCAGGAACCAGATGGTGACATAAGGCGCAGAGACAGCGATTTAAACAGGTTCCGGTCATCTGGTCGACGTAATACCCTACGTCCTGTGTCTTTGGTGTATTGTACTGAGATGTATACATATTAACCTGTCCTCTAGGGGACCCTTGTCTCTCCTTATATACTCCGAAGAGACAAGGTTACAAGTAAAGTATCCAATTTGGTACTATTACAATATCTAGTACAACTTATAATCTTGATGTGTACGCCTTGATCTTACGGGCCGGGCCACCTCGGATGGTGCGGCCCATGTACCATCTTGTGGTACCCGGGGTATATCCCCCATAGCTAGTCCCCGAGCGCCATGTATTCTGATGCGACACGCCGTTTCAACCTTCTTTGAACAGTGAGGCTTGAGTTCTTGACATCTCCAACCACCGTTGTCGCCGGAGAAGGAGGTTGTCTGAAGAATGTATGGTGCTCTTAAGAAGAAAGAAAAAGATTTCCATCCTGGGAAGTGTGCCCACTTATATTTCTGAAAAGAAATGTAAGTGCATCTTGAAGCGTAGCATCCTTGATCATTAGAGGCGTAGGGGTCGAAAAACAAACACATTCACCGCAAGGTGAAGTGTGCCCACTTAGTCCCCGAGCCTGGTAGTAGGTGATGTAGGCACATGGTGCCAGGGTCTAAAAAGAATTCCCAGTTAAGTTAAGAATCCAATCGTCGTACAGGCGATACGAGATGCACCGGCAGGTGCATCGTACCGATGTAGTCCCCGAGCTTGCTGGAAGGCGAGGTATGAGCCTTGTAGCAAGGTCCAAGTGAGAAAAAAATATCCCAACTGTATGCGAGTTGCCAGTCACATGTAGTCGAGACGCAAAGTCCCTGAGCCGTGGTCGGAGAGTGGTCGAGGTAGTCCCCGAGCATAGGTCGAGGAGCGAGCGACGAAGTCCCCGAGCCATGGTCGGAGAGCAGTCGAGGCAGTCTCCGAGCATAGGTCAAGGAGCAAGCGATGAAGTCCCCGAGCCATGGTCGGAGAGTGATCGAGGCAGTCCCCGAGCACAGGTCGAGGAGCGAGCGATGAAGTCCCTGAGTTGTGGTCGGAGAGTGATCAAGGCAGTCCCCGAGCGTAGGTCGAGAGGCGAGCGACGAAGTCCCCGAGCATAGCTTGAAATTCCTATAGATAAATATGTAGAATGGTAGTACATGATGTACAAAATAATAAATTATGGAGAAAAAATCGACGGTGAAGAAAATACGATCAGCAGTCATTTGCAAATGAGCATGATGTGATAAAGCAGTTGGTGCTTTGTAAACATCAGTGTTAATATGAAGTTTGTGTTTATACTTAATATAAACCGTCCGACCAGTTAGTATGTAGCTAAGTCTCCAGCCCTAGTTAGCCCGTTAACCATAACGCGGGGCATGGAGCCCATGCACGTGTAGGAAGAACAAAGCATCGCTAAGGAGCCACTGCCGACCACCCATAACGCAGAGGGCAGACGCTCGTGCATGTGTAGGGAGGAGCCGGAGACAGGGCCATCTTTGGAGGCATCGAGCGTCAACGTGACTGGTCGAGGATTTGCATTAAGTATAACTGTATGTTATATTTAAGATGGTATACATGGACAAATGCTATTTGAAGAATAATCATGACCAGGACGTTGTGGAGAAACGTCGTAATGAAAATTATGTTAAATATAAATATTAGAAGTGTACTTATCTTTGATAGAAATCTGGTCGGTGGCGATGAAGTTGTCCGGTCCTCAAGCTTTTTGACCTGTCATCATGACTATGGTCACGGTTGTCGTAGCGCCATTCTTCGTGGCGATCATCATTGCGATGTGGTCTAGTGGTCGATGTAGTCGGAGCTCAGCGGAGACACTCAAGACGTGGTTGGCGTGGTCTATGGTCGATGTGGTCGGAGATTGGTGGTGTCGGTCCACGTACGAAGACATGCCGTCGATCTACTTCATTAACACGCATAGCCTTCCTTCCCCATACGTGGATGCATGTGTACAGGCAAGTCTTGGTAGCTTGCATGGCGGTGTAGATGCAAGTACGTAAAGCCTACACGTGATGTATGTATATGCAAGTTGATCTGTCGTATCTTGGTTTGGCTTGCATGTCTTCTCGTATGTACGTGAGGCATGTACAGATTGATTGACTTGGCTTGCATGATGATCTAGCTTGCTGGCTTGTTCGAAATATCAGATGCTATGCAAGAAACGGTGACATATACATGTATACGCACTCCATTGATGCATGGCCCTGTACCACATATATGCTTCCTTGATTGCATGGTTCTGTAACATAGCACGGTGGCTCCTTGTTTGCTTGCATGGCCATGACGTTCACATGCATATACCCGTATACGATGCATGCATATATCCATAGATGCCTTGGCCCTGCTTGCTTCCTATTTGCTTGTAATAAGAGGAAAGTCTTGATCAACGAAACCTTGACTGCCGTGTTGGAGATGGAGACGGCGTTGTAGTTTGACTTGTGCTCTGATTATGATACTTGGGCTTTAAATCGGATCTCGCCGTCTCGTGGAGACAGGGCACCATTGACGTGGTGATCTGCATGACTCCGCGGCCTCGTTGCTAGCCTCCAGGTGAACTCGTCTTCTAATTCTTATCTGCCGCAGAGTCCGCCGTCGGGACGGAATCATGTTGCGGTGCCGCTTGATGTGCGTGATGATCCATGATGATTCTTCCATCACTGATAAGGGAAACCACCCATATGGCAAGGGTACTTGTTTGTGACTTGCCACTGTCGATGAAATATGGTCGGCAGTCCACCGAGGGGGGTGCCTGTGGTGGTAGATTATCGGTAGACGGTGCTTGTAATCAGGAACCAGATGGTGACACAAGGCACAGAGACAGCGATTTAGATAGGTTCAGGTCGTCTGGTCGACGTAATACCCTACATCCTGTCTTTGGTGTATTGTAGTTGGATGTATATAGATTGTCCTATCCTCTAGGGGACCCTTGTCTCTCCTTATATACTCCGAAGAGACAAGGTTACAAGTAAAGTATCCAATTTGGTACTATTACAATATCTAGTACAACTTGTAATCTTGATGTGTACGCCTTGATCTTACGGGCCGGGCCACCTCGGATGGTGCAGCCCATGTACCATCTTGTGGTACCTAGGGGTATATCCCCCACAATAACTAAGAGATTTGAGATGTCAATGATGGGTGAATTAAAGTTCTTCCTTGGATTTCAAATCAAGCAAGTGAAGGATTGAACTTTCATTAGCCAAATGAAGTACACCCATGATATACTCAAGAAGTTTGACATGGTGAATGCCAAGCCTATCAAAACTCCCATGCCAACCAATGGACATCTAGATCTCAATGATGAAGGGAAAGTCGTGGATACTAAGGTATATCACTCCATGATTGGCTCTCTACTTTATTTGTGCGCATCTAGACCCGATATTATGCTTAGTGTGTGCATGTGTGCTAGATTTCAAGCTACCCCCAAAAAAGTGCCACTTAGTGGCCGTTAAGAGAATCTTGAGATATTTAGTACACTCTCCTAACCTTGGCTTCTGGTATCCTAAGGGCTCTAAGTTTGATCTACTTGGGTATTCAGATTTCGATTATGCCGGTTGCAAAGGAGATCGAAAAGGCACTTCAGGGACATGTCAATTGCTTGGATGGTCCCTAGTGTCTTGAAGTTCTAAAAAGCAAAATTGTGTAGCCCTTTCCACCGTCGAGGCCGAGTATGTTGCAGTCGGTGCATATTGTGCTCAACTACTTTGGATGAGGCAAACCCTTCAAGATTTCAGATGTCATTTCACTAAAATCCCACTCTTTTGTGATAATGAAAGTGCCATAAAGTTAGCCAACAATCTCATAAGCCACTCAAGAACTAAGTACATAGACATCCGACATCATTTCTTGAATGACCATGAAGCCAAAGGAGATATCAAAATTCGCCATGTGAGCACCGAAAAGCAACTAGCCGATATCTTCACTAAGCCTCTTGATGAGTCAAGGTTTTATGCTTTGCATAGTGAGCTAAATATACTTGATTCTTATAACGTGGTTTGAACTATAGCACACCTTGATTGATGAACTAGCATGGATAGGAGAAATAAATTAGAAAGGTTTAAATATTGTGCTTCAAAATGATTTATCATAAGAAACAAGTGCATTATGATCATTGTTTGTATTGATTAATTGCTACTAATCATAGTGTGCTTGAGATATGTGTCCATATCCTATATGTATATAGCTATTTAGTTAGTAGCTAAATCTTGCTGTTCTGGGAAGTGCGACAGTGCCGCACTTTGAATTTTAATCAAAATTTAGCCCATGACAACAGTTACCATGGGGGGCCCATTTACTCTTCTTATTTCACCTGGCCCCAGGGTAACTCTCACCTCATTCTCACATGTAGTCGCCGCCTCTCTCTCCCTCCATTTCTCTCCCTCTCACGCACGTAGTCACGCCGTTGCCGCTGCTTTGTCCAGCCGCGCTGCCACCTCCAGCATTGCCGTGGCCCGCTGTTGTTCTTCTACGTTGTCATCAGCAGCAGCCCTAGCTCATGGATAGATCCAATTCATCTCTTTCCTCCTCAATCTACGTGAATCAAGGTGAAACCCTAAATCCTTCCTGATCTATGCAATGTGACGATTCTAGTTGTCTTGGATGGTTGATTGAAAGGTATATAGTAGTTTGGATGGTGTATTAAGGATTGATTCAAGTAGAAATTGTGATTCAACTTTGGAACCAAACTAACTACTGTGGCAGTGCCGCACCTGTGTGGCAAAGATGATAATGCTACACTCCTGGTTCGATGGTTGACTCACTTTATCTATTTCACTCAGCACCCAATGCTAAGATTCATGATTACTTGGCTTTCTCTCAATCATATCTAAATGAATCGATGACATAGACATGCATATGTTTTCTGAGATTGTATAGTGGGCTAGGAGTTAAATTATGAAGTAAGTTTAGTAGATAAGAAGATGCAAAGTGCAGTCTTAGTGAAACAACTGGTACGACAGTGCCGCTTCTAGGTACGATAGTGCCGCACATCTGGGGGCAGCACCTCATCAGCTGCATCTCTCGCTTGCACATTGACTCTTGTTGATTACTTAACTTGCTTTATAGGGTAACTCCTACTCTCCATTTGTACAGTTTCTCATTTTGGTCTATGTTTTTGCGTAGATGGCCTCCGGAGGTGATGATGACCGGAGGGGGAAGAGGAAGATGATAGGGCCTCGGGATAACCAGATGCCTCGTCGTGGTCCTAGTAGGACCATAGAGGGCAGCAGTGCAGTAGGCAGGGATGTTGCCAGAGATAGGGGAGGAGAGATTAGATGATCTAGGATGAGTATAACTTAGAGAGGGCTGGCCACACTATGCCTCCAGGTGCTTGCCCAGATACTCCACCTCATCTTGAGGAATTTGACAGGAACTACATTAGAGAGTATTCTAAGGATGTAGTCATGAGGCGTCCTATTGACACACGTGCTCATCCTGTGCTCAACTATGCAGGAAAGTTGAAGATGATGGAGGAAGCACGTGAGAACAATCCCTATGAGCACCCAAAGGATTTGGAGATAGGCTACATGTTTTGGAATGAGTTTCATTCCAACTTCTATGCATCTATAAACTTCAACTCCAAGAAATCCAAGGTTGCGAAGATGCAGTATGTTGATTGGGAGGAGATGAAGGCAAAGAATGAGCCAGAATTCAATAAGGTCATCAAGGCTTGTGAGTTGTTTGGCCTCACTGATATTATGAGCTTCATATATAATTGGAATGAGGAAGTGCTAGCCAGTTCCATGCTACTTTCTTCTATAGCATCTACACTGATGAGATTCACTGGATGACTGAGGGATGGCATTATAGAGTTGATTTTGTGACTTTTAGTCGGATCCTTGGTTTTGTAGAGGAGGAGCGGAGCTTCACTTATATTCATGATGAGGCTAGAGCTGAGATCTGTGATATTTCCTATATGTGGATTGACAGGAGAAGTGCAGACGGGAAGGTTAGTGGCCTAAAGAGCTACTATTACATTCTGAACAATTTGATCAGGCACACTATCAATCCCAAGGATGGAGCAGCTTCTAATCTTAATGGATATGTGAGGAATGTGTTTGCTAGATTTGCTCCTAGAGGTGATAGGTTTAATGTCCCTCACTTCATGTGGCGTGAGCTGAGGAACGCAATGGAGGATGGGAGAAAGGGGATACCCTATGCCCCCTATCTCATGTTTATGATTGAGAGGGTCTCTAGCTATAGATTTGAGAAAGATGGTCTTCACACTGTCTACAAAATTGAGAAGACCTAAGGGGTAGGTGCTAGCAGGGCAGTGAGATGCTCTCCATCAATTGAGGACGTGACTGAGTCATCCCGCTCTAGGCCTTGCAAGGAAAAGAAGATGAAAAAATTTGGGAAGTGGATCAAGGCCATCTTCACCACATGCACTTATGCAGCGAGGACGCATATCAGGACTGGTTGGAGAACCGTGAAGCCAACCGGGAGGCTAGAGGGTGTGCAGGACTAGTTTGATGACCTCCCTAGTCTTTCTGAGATAGATTCAGAGGAGGAGGAGGAGGAGGAGGAGGAGCAGGAGCAGCCAGAGCTTGATTCTCACACAAGTTTGAGGACCACCTTGGAGTCCGTGAGGAGGAGCACCAGGCGTGAGCGCCACACTTCGACCACTCATCACCAAGGGAGGGCGGCGGTGTCTTCCTCCTCCAACAACGACGATGGGGATGATGTTGATTGGGACACCATCCAAGAGGATGATGAGTGAGTGTTGGTCTTTCTTCTTTTCTTCTTTTTTTGGTGCTTTATGCCAAAGGAGGAGAAAATTAGAGGGGTCAACAACTTTTTCGATGCCATGGAGGTTGTTGCAGCTAGAGTTATGTCCGTATCTATTTAGAGTAGTCTTCATTAAGTGAGAGTTTGAGAGTCCATTAGAAACTCTATTTATATAATAATGCTACTTAAGTACTTTATATATGTATGGGATATGGACATATATTAATCTATGCTGTCGTTTGTGATATAATTGTGCTAGAATGTATATCTTTTTATGTATCACATGTTGTGTGGTATCTGTTCTGATCTGTGCTATTACAGCAAGTGCGGCAGTGCCACACCTAGCTGCAATAGCAAACCATGTTGTGCATAAACTATCATTTACATCACATTTTACATACCTAACATGGTATGCAGCACCCCACAGGAGCATGGATGCAGGGGGAGCCCCATCGCTTTCACTAAAATATGAATCTTGGCTTCTTATGCCAATTTGAGAATTCAATTCTCTATTCACACATTTAGGGGGAGGCTCTACACCCATGGCTCAAAAATCTCAGTATTTATTTTATATCTTTTGTAAGATCTAATTGGATTGTCATCAATCACTAAAAAGGGGTAAATTGAAAGTGCAATCAAGCCCTAATTATGGGTTTTGGTGATAATGACCATGCAGTTAGAGAACTAATGAGGTTTATCGAGATGACAAGCAGGGAATTTATATTCGAGGATGCTACATGAAATGGAGGAGCCCCCAATTACAAATGTAGATGGCTTCAAACTCAAAGGAGATTTAAATTCTTTTATATTTTGAATTTAAGTATTGGAAAAGCCATACTATAAAGGGGGACACAATGCTTAAGCTAATATGTGCTACTAAGTGCTCAAATATACACATGCATCCTCAGATTCACAGCCAAGATAGTCTACACTTCACTCTTACCCTTGCTGTCTTGCGTGGTGTGGCACTGCCGCACTTGAAGAGAGGCACTGCCGCAGTGCGGCACTGCCGCACTTGAGCAGCGACACTGCCATGACTTAAGTGACCGTTGGGGGCTGGGGGTATTTATACCCTTCCCCTTCCTCCCCAACGGCTCTCTGGCTCTTCTTCCTCACTTCAGCACGCCCAAAACAGAGCAGGAACTCTTTCTCTCTCCCTCCATTGTTGACCTCAAGCCCCCAAGCAAATCCATTGATTTCTCCATCAATCCTTGAGGAAAAAGGGTCCAAAACTTGATTAGACAGCAGCTCCATTGATCCCCCAACTCTAAAGAGCACTTGGTTCACGCTTTGGCCAGCAGTTGTGTTTGTTACTCTTGGAGCTTGGCTCCTAGCCGGCTAGAGCATCGCCCGTGGAGCTTTCCAACTTGTGTGGCAGCCCCGGGAGGTTTGTAACCATCTCTTGAAGTTAGTAAACTCACTCCTCATCTTAAGAGTTAAGTCTCTTGATTTGAGAATAAGGAAGGGTTGGAAAGCCCTAAGCCTTAGTGGCTAACCTCAACAACGTGGAGGTAGGCAAGCCTTGGTGGCGAGTCAAACCACGAGATAAATTATTGTGTCACTTGTGCTTGATTTACATTACTTGCATGACATATTATGGTTGAGGTGATTTCTAGGGTTTCTAGTCGATCTACTTGTGTGTGGTGTTCCTACCACTTCTAGCTCTTGATCTGTGATTGTCACACCTGCAGTAAGCTAGGAAATTTCTCTAATCTAAGTTTTCGTTCACGAATTTTGAACTGCGATTCGAAGTTGTCTGCAGGTGCGGCAGTGCCGTTGTTCTGTTCCGGCAGTGCCGCCCTCCAGAGCGACAGTGCCGCAGGGTGAATTTGATAAAAGTTTGAGTGTTTGTTTTGATAGGCCTATTCACCTCTCTCTAGACCAACCAAAGATCCTACACAAGGAATATAAGACATGGTGAAGTTGATAGCCCTCTGGCAGTAGTATTTTGTAATTTATATGCCACTTTGCCAATCCAGTCCAAATGCAAAAGGGGCTGTAGTACTTGGAGTGGAGGTTTCAATGTTTATGAATGCTAAGTGAAGTGTAGAGATATGGTTGGAGCTTTAGGTAGACCATGATCGCAAGTGTTGAGTTGTTTAGCTTGAAGCTTGATTCTGGATTATTGAGCTTTGTGGAGATTCTATTTGGTGAGTTGTTGATCCAGCTGCTTTTTATGTAGAATTTGACGAGCATGTCATATGGGCAGTCCGACAGGACAACTTCGGCCACCATAGAAGGAGGATAACTATAGAGTGCTTGAAATGGAGTCATGTTGAGTGATGTATGGAAGCATGTGTTGTACCACCAATCTGTCAAAGAGAACTAAGGGCAGTCCCAATGGTGTATTGATGATGGTTTCTATCCTCATTAAATGATTTGCCACGTAGGCAAAACGCTGACATGGCAACGTAATTAATGAAGAAAGAGAGCAAAAATCCTAGAAATGGTTTCCTCATGAAGAAATCAGGTCTTCTCTCGACCCAATGCACCAAGAAACCATAAAATCGCCATTGGGGAGAAACCACCAGTTTCTAGCGGACTCGTGCCGCACTCCCATTGGAGGAAGAAGATACAGTTGGGAGAGAGAAAGAGAAAATAATTATTACTCATAGAAACCATGGGTTGAAACTTGGAAAGCAGTACTTTTTTGATGCGGTATCCTATGTTATAGAAACTACTAGTTTTTTTCATTGGGACTGTCCTAATAGAACAATTTGGTGGCTTGACAAAAACACATGCATAGGCATTGATGGACTCTCTCAGCTTGACCATCTGATTGATGGGTGATAGCCACGGCTGAAATTTAGTTGGATCCTCATTAATTTCAATATTGCTTGCCATAAATTACTAGTAAAGACCCTATATTGACTAGTGGAAATGGCAAGAGGAGATCCATGGAGCATGAAACATTAAAACCAGAATGACATAATCTACAATCAATGGATGTTGTCGACGATTAAAGATCCAGAGACATGAACCGACATGGCCAGTCCTCAATCGGGCTAGGCCGGCCTCCCTCTTCCATGCATGCGCTTGGCTGGGCTGCGCCCCCATGCTAAGCGGCCTGGTCAGCCGACCAAGCAGCCAGGCCAGCTGGCCACATGCCGGTCACAAGGCCAGCCAGGCCGGCTGGAAGCCGTGGGCCCCCCTTTGGCTGGCTCCTGCCGCTGGATCTCCTTGGCCGATCGGCCGGACAGCCAAGCCAGCCTGCCTTGCTGCACCCTGCTGCGCCTCCCTGTGCTGGACGCTGCCGAGCCGGCTTGGCCGAATGAGCAACTACGATGCCTTGACATTTGTTTTATTAGGAGGATAGAATTACACGATGCAACTACGAGCGAGCCCTTGTAGCGCAGGTTACAAGCCAGACAGTGGTAGAAAAACCATTGGACTACAAACACTTTAGTGATTTGTGGTGCACATTATTTTATATGTTTGATGTTATCAGCTAATGCACATCATCCAACTCATGAGATTCTTGTTATTTTAAAAATCGTTTGCAACTTTTACTCTTGCTAAGTGGTAACCACGAAGCAGAGATTGGAAAAAAAAAACTATAGCTTTTGGCCATCCCTGGGTGTTAGCAACTATTTACCAAAGCTGATTTTGACACCTAAGCGAAGTAGCCCACTTTTTTTTTTTGAGAACTACACAATACAACATAGACGTCCATAACACTCACGTACACTCACCCCTATGAACACACGTATGCAAAACCTACCCATATGAGCACCTCCGAAGGACCGAACCGACAGATCTCAAGATTCGCAAAATCAACACAGGTTCACCTCCTACTAGAAGCATAGCGCCGTTAAATTCAGGAAAATACGAACACCCATGCTAAGTCGAGAACTTAAAATCGGGTGGGTAGATTCCACCATAAGAAACCCAGCCAACTGATCTATCAACTACAATAGAAGAAACCTATTTTAATTGGAACCCAACTTTAACTTTGCAAAAAATCAAAACTCCATGTAACATTGTTGCGATTTGACAAAAATAATCGAGCAATTGGCATTCCTATTAGTAAGGGTTGTTTATTTTTTTATTATATCTTAAACCATAGAAGCCAATTGGCTTAGGCTTGTGGAGCACATGCGTCGAAAATCAACTGCGGCTAGACACTTGGCACGTTGAGCGCCGTACGAAAATAACTGAAACACCCTCTTGCAAATCAATTTTATTTTATTTTGTGCCATATTTACAATATTGCACTCATGCACACCCGCTTGCTCTGAGAAAATGCACAAAAAGCAAAAAGGATACCAACGGTGCCCTTGGACGCTACTGACGCCGGCGTGATGCGGCTGCAGCTCCACGATGACATGAGGAGGAGGCCCAAAGTCCGCTGAGCAGAGCAACAGGCTCTTATGCCCGCCCACCTCCCTCAGACACCTTGAACTCCGGGCTCCGGCATGGCGCCGCCACCGCAGTGGCAGAGCGGCGAGGTATAAGTTAAGTAGCATATTCACGCATGGAATGGAATCTGATTCCAAAAATACTCGAATACAAAGCGTTTGCATAACCCAATTTGGAAACAAATATCTCTAAACCTCTGGTAGCCAAACGAGTTAGAGCAGTAATAGCTTAGCTCATTATCATTGGTATGGACACTGTAACAAATTGTATATCTTGTTGAAAGTTCATCCAGATTTCCGTCCTTCGCACTCTCTTTCGGTATATCGGTTACTCCACTCCCAAGAATAAGAGTTCTGGTCGATTTTACTAAGAGTAAGAGACAATGAATTTCATAAGAGTCTTAATTGGTTTATTGTCAAATCCGTGACCCGAACTCATGACCTCGTGCTTAACGAGCTAGAAGCCTAATCACGATATAGAATCTAATTCCAAAACATATTGGAATATAAAGGAAATATATTGGTATATAAAAGGATGCAAGTTGTATGTTCTGTTACAACGCGCGGGTATATTTTGCTAGTATTCATATGACTTGTGAAAACAGGGCATAATTTGTGAACATAAATTGTGGACGCAAAACTTTTTGGTACAATTTGTTGAAACAAAGAGTTGTGGCCAAGGTTTCTTAAAAGTTTCGTTTGCACAAAATCAGCCACAAACAATTTCCAAATAAAAGTTACGGAAACATTTTTAAGAAAATCATGCATACTAAAATTTGATTGGATTTGACATGAGAAAGAGGAGTTTTTTTTTAAGATCTACCGCTAGGGGACCGGACCGCTCAAAGTCGACATGCTCTAAGTCGCTGCTCGCTCGCTTGGTTCCACAGCCCATGGGCCGTCTAGGCCGTCAAGCCGTCCTTTTTAACTTGTCACCAAGACCCCCTACTCTCCCCTAAAAAAAAGCCCACCTACTCTCTGCTTAAAAAAACAAGCCGCCGTCCTTTTAACTCGTCTAGCGCCTGCTGGAGATAAGAGAGAAGACAGAAAAAGAAAAGAAGGTGACACTGACACTGGCATGAGGAATCATAGCAAACTACTATCGTCAAACTGGAGATGGACGCCAATATATAGGACTGCAACATCTTTCAGCTGGCCAAAGTGTGCGGATCCAAGAGCCTGAGCACGACGGAGAGCCCTTCGACGGCTGCAGAGTCAGAAAGGCGACCGGCGCGTGCACGTACTCCGGCGCCACCTCGAAGGCGAACCGCCGCAGGATGAGCGCCAGTGTGGCCTTGGCCTCCAGCATCGCGAAGTCCTGCCCGATGCACGACCGCGGGCCCAGGGAGAAGGCTAGCAGCGCGTTCGGGTACGTGGCCGCCCTACCCACGCCGTCCTGAAACCAAAGTTTTAAATAGCTGGCTATAGCTGCAGCTATAGCTGGCTGCTGGGCAAGGTCGCAGCTAAGATATATCACTTTTCGCGCTAAGAAAACTGAAACGCTAATAGCTGGAGATAGCCGGAGATTGCCGCTAAATGAGACGTATTTAGCTGCCGCTAAAATGTTGTCGGGCCAGGAAGTTGACTATGCGGCCCACTAAAACATGTGCAACCGCCGGCCCATTGCCTTGCCCATCAATCCAGCCCAGGAAAACAACGTAACCCTAGCATCTTCTCATATCTCCGACTCAGATCGTCTCTCTAGTCCCCTGCGGCTGCTTCTTCCGGAGATGGCGGCGCGGCGTCCTCCTCCTCTCCCCCAAGCGGCGCCCTGCGAGGGGCTTCCGCCGTGGCCGGTGGTGGCAGCTGCTTCGAGCGGAGGTGGCCTGCAGCGGCTCCTTGGAGGAACTTCAACAGCGGCTTCCGACAGCCACGGCTTCCAGCGGTGGCTTCGAGCGGAGGTGGCCGGCGCCGGTGGTGGTAGCTTCGAGTAGCGCCGGCGGCACCTTCGAGATCTTCTCTTCGGCTGCGGCGTTGCAGAGGTGACCAGCGGGCGACGGCCATGCCCTTCGGCTGCGGCGTCGTGGATCTACCAAGCTTCTTCTCTGCTCAGCGGTCAGCGCTCACCATTCTCCTCTCTGTTTTTTGCTTGTATGTTGTAGATCTTACTATATGTGAACAAGATGTCAATATTTGTTACCTGGGATCTCTCCTATGAACTGGTTATGAATCAATTAGTGATGGTTATCAAGTTATGCCAATGTCTCGTGTGTTTTTTTCCTATTTTTTGCAAAAACAGCTAAATGACTTAGCTGCAGCTATCTCCGGCTATAGCTACGTTTAGCTGCTGAGGAGGTCAGCAGCTAAGAGGCTTAGCTGGAGATTTAAAACCTTGCCTAAAACCGGAGCGGGTCAAACTCGCCGGCGTCCGCGCCCAACACCTCCTCGTCGCGGTGGAGCGTCGGGAATGGGATCGCCAGGTGCGTACCCTTGGGCACCTTTATGCCGCAGAGGTCCATGTCCGCCATCGCCTGCCTATCGATAATGTTGGCCGCGCCGTACAGCCGGAGCGTCTCGTACAGCACCATCGTCACCTGCAAATTAATTAACAACGATCACGGGCACCGTTGGTTTAATCATAGTAGTCTTGTACTTCTCGTTCATGGCCGGCCAATCAGGGCTTTAATTTAAATACTTACAAGCTTGAGCTTGTTGAGGGCGTCAGCGTTGAGGGGCACCTCGGCGCCGTCGCACTCGCGGAGCACCTCCTCCCTGAGCCGCTGCTGCCACTCATGGTGGGTGCCGAGGAGGAACATGGTCTAGGGTCCGGAGGTGCGCGGTCGTGTCATGGTCGGCGAAGAAGAACGTTTTGCACTCGTCGATGATCTCGTCCATGCTCATGACCTGCTGCGTCTTGCCGTTGTCGTCGCCGGCGTTGGCCTCCATCATGAGGCCGAGCAGGTCTTTGCCATAGCCCTTGGATTCCTTAGCCGAGGCCTAGCGCTCATCGATGATGGCCATGAGCGTGCCCCGCACGATGCGCTCGAGCTGCCACCGGCGCACATTGGCCTTGGTGGGCACGTGATCCATGCCCGGGACACGCACGACGATGTTGTTGATGGAGGCGAAGACCATGAGCTGGAGTTCCCGCTACGCCAGGAACACCTCTTTCCCCTGCCGGTAGCTGCTACCGAACGCGGTGTGCGAGATGACATCGGCGGTGAGCTCCGTGAAATGTTGCCCCACCTACACGGTCACCTCCCCACTCGCCAATGCTGCGACGCGTGCCTCCCAGTCCCGGACCACCTCCGCCGCGCACGCCGCCATCGCCCCCGTCATCGACTTGAGCCTGTCCGTGGCGAACGCCGGGTGCACGACGCGGCGGTGGCGCGCCCAGTCGTCGCCCTTGGTGAAGACCAGGCCCTGGCCCAGGAGCGCCATGAGGGCCGGGCCTGGGTATGGGTTCACGTACAGCCCAGCCTTGTCGGAGAGAATCCTGTCGATAGAATATCGTTGGCAGTCCACCGAGGGGTATCCCACGATGGTAGATGTGTCGGTGGGGGTGCGCGTAATCAAGAACAGGATGATGACACAAGGCGCAGAGACAGCGATTTAGACAGGTCCAGGCCGTCTGATCGATGTAATACCTTATGTCCTGTGTCTTTGGTGTATTGTATTGAGATGTAGTAGATAGATCTTGATGTATCTTGTCCGCTAGGGGACCCCTGCCTCTCCTTATATAGTCTAGAGGGACAGGGTTACAAGTAAAGTAGCCTATTTGGTACTATACAATATCTTGCGGTGTATGTCGAGCAGCGCCGTGTACGCCTTGATCTTGTGGGCCGGGCCACCTCTGATGGTGTGGCCCATGTCTCGTCTTGAGGATACCGGGGGCCATACCCCCACAGGTAGTCCCGAGCCTGACAGTAGGTGACGTAGTTGCGTGGTGCCAGGGTCAGAAAGTAGAAGACCAACCGAGTAGGCAGCCAGTCCCCGGACGTAGCCTCGAGATGAGAACAAGCACATTCACCGCAAGGTAAAGTGTGTCCACTTAGTCCCCGAGCCTAACAGTAGGTGACGTAGTCGTGTGGTGCCAGGATTAGAAAGTAGAAGGCCAGCCGAGCAGGCAGCCAGTCCCCGGGCGTAGCCTCAAGATGAGAACAAGCATATTCACCGCAAGGTGAAGTGTGCCCACTTAGTCCCCGAGCCTGCTGAAAGATGAAGAATGAATCTTGTAGTAGGGTCAAAGAAAAAGAAGTCTAAAAGCTTGCTGATGTCGTCTGACATGCGTGTATCAAGACCCCAGACATGTTGCCCAAGATCAGCACCCTGATCTGAACAGCATGGAGCAGCTTGATAGCACACCGATGAGACGTAGCAAGATCCGACCACCAAGGGAGCACCGAGGAGTCCCCGGCGTCGCTGGGGATGACCGAGCACCGAGGAGCAAGGAGTCCCCGGCGTCGCTGGCGATGACTGAGCACCGAGGAGCGAGGAGTCCCCGGCGTCGCTGGCGATGATCGAGCACCGAGGAGTCCTCGGCGTTGCTGGCGATGACCGAGCACCGAGGAGCGAGGAGTCCCCGGCGTCGCTGGCGATGACCGAGCACCGAAGAGGGAGGAGTCCCCGACGTCACTGGCGATGACCGAGCATCGAGGAGCGAGGAGTCCCCGGCGTCACTGGCGATGACCGAGCACCGAGGAGTCCTCGGTGTCACTGGCGATGACCGAGCACCGAGGGGCGAGGAGTCCCCGACGTAGGCGGCGATGTTCGAGCACCGAGGAGTCCTAGGTGAAGCTGGCGAGGTCCAAGCACCGAGGAGTCCCCGGCGTAGCTGATGATGACCGAGCACCGAGGAGCGAGGAGTCCCCGGCATAGGTGGCGATGTTCGAGCACCGAGGAGTTCTAGGCGAAGCTAGCGAGGTCCGAGCACCGAGTCCCCGACGTAGCTGTCGACGTCCGTGCGGTGAAGTGTGCCCACTTAGTCCTCGAGCATGAAGTATCCGTGCGCCGAGGAGTCCCCGGCGTAGCTGGCGACGAACAGTCTGGTCAACTGGTCGGCGGCGAAGTGAGCATTGAGTAGAAGCGATCGACGAATAGTCCGATCAACTGGTCGGCGACGGAGTCCATGAACCAAGCGGTCCGACCAGTTGATCTGTGGAGAAGTCTGAGCACCAGGTGATCCGATCACCTGGACGATGATCTTGTAATACAAACATGTAGAATAGGTAGTACATGATGTAAAAATAAATGAACTCTGGAGAAAAAATAGCGTATGTAGCTTGACGATCAGTTGGTGTGAGATGTAATTATATTTAATATAAACCGTCCAACCAGTTAGTGTGTAGCTGAGTCTCCAACCCTAGCTAGCCCATAGTCCATAACGTCGAGTGCGGAGCCCGTGCACGTGTAGGAGGAACAGGCGTCACCAAGGAACCGCTGCCGACCACCCATAACGTAGAGCGCGTAGCCCGTAGCACGTGTAGGGAGGAGCCGGAGACAAGGCCGTCTCTAGAGGCATCTGAACATCAACATGACTGTTCGAGGGTTCAAAAAATCATTTGGAGAGCAAATATGGAGAAAACCGTTCGGAGAAACATTATGGCGATATACGGAGATTGGAGAATATTTAGAAGAATATTAAAGCGTGACTTAGCTTTGGATGGAGCGTCTGGTCGACGGCGTATGGCGCTATCTGGTTGGCGTTGACAGCGAGCACCTGGTGGGCGGTGAGTTGTTGGTGAAGGCGACCTCGGAGGTGGTTCCGAGATCGGATCTACTGTCGCGGGGGCTGATGTAGCCAGCGATGAGTCGTCGTCATCGACCGGCATAGATCTCCACGAGATTGATGACGAGAACACGCTGTTGATTTGAGGTCCATCTGGCTCGCCATGGATCAAGCGCACACCCCTACCTGGCGCGCCAACTGTCGACAGAATATCGTCGGCGGTCCACCGAGGGGTATCCCGTGATGGTAGATTTGTCGGTGGGGGTGCGCGTAATCAGGAACCGGATGGTGACACAAGGCGTAGAGACAGCGATTTAGACAGGTTCAGGCCGTCTGATCGACGTAATACCCTACGTCCTGTGTGTGCCAGCAGTGTTACTGTGTGTGTACATTGAAGCTGATTCGCTATCTACCCCCTCCGTCTCTAAAGAAGAGTTGATATAAAAATCGTATTGGTTAAATTTTTTCAACTTTGACTAGATTTATTATGAGAATCTTGTCGGGAAGAGACATAAATGCTATGAGAATAGTGCCAGGAGGTGACATAAATGCTAATAATATTTACTATAACCATGGTTAAAGATGAGCTAATTTGATCGGCACGAATCTCATAATCACATTCTTTTGTGGACGGAGGTAGTACTCTATCCGTCGATAAAGAATGCAATTATAGGATTTCCGCTGGTCAAATTCTCTCAAGTTTAACTGAGTTTATAATAAATAATATTAGCATTTATGTCTTCAAATAACTTTATTATAAAAATATATTCTATAACTAATGTAATGGTAATTATTTTGTATAAAAAATGTTAGTACCTTTTTACATAAATTCAGTCAAAGTATAGCCTATTTGACTTCTCGAAAAATGAGAATTGCATTCTTTTATGGACGAGGGAGTATAAGGCAAGAGCTTTGTGTGGCGAGTGAAGATGTGACGGGTCGGGGTGCGGACTTTTGGTGAGATCATGGATGACTCGGGTGTCTAAGTACTGCATAGTAGTTCCTCCGTCTCTAAATATTTTTCGTTCTTTTTTCTCGAGAAATCACTTTGACTAAATATATATAAAAATATTAATATTTATGGTATATAATTAGATAGATATTTGAATCTAGTTTTTAATATGAAGATATAAATGTTGCACATATTTTTTATGAATCGAAGTCAAACTTTTGGCACGGAAACCAACGACGACAGTTAATTGGGGACAGAGGAATACCTTTTTTGCGTCTTTGTTTTCTTCGGCTTTCGATGGTAACATAATTTTTTTATCTGACTACTTGATCGAGTAATGCATGAGATCAACATGTGGACTTGTGTGAAAGAAAAGTTGGTAAACTGCTACCTGTGGATCAACGGAGGCCCAGCTCTGTAGTAACTACGGAGTCGAAGTAACTACGGAGTAGTAGTAACCAGGACGATGATCTATCGCATCGCATCTTCTTCTCCGTGACCCGTTCCAATCGAAAATCATACACGCCATCCCTGTGGATCAATGGAGGCACAACACCATTCAGATGATTCAGACCTGTAACTCAAACAGCAGATGCACTTAAAGACCAGAAAAGATAAGGAATAGTAACTCACAACTCTCATACCTTTAGCTTTACCGTTGGTAATTGAGGCGAAGCTTATCTAAAAAAATTTGAGGTGAATCTGTGTCAGAGCATTTCCTCAAGGCTAGAATCTACTACTTCCTGACAAGAGCTGCAACTTCCTGAGCCACTGGCATTTGTAGATCCCGTAATGGGAATAGATAAGCTGAGACATTTTATAAAACAAAGTCGACATTCTATTGCATTGAACAAATATTACACTGATCAACTCCCGCTACAAAGATTGGTCAAACAACAAATAAATGGCAAGGAAGCAATATGCTTGCTTCATAACATTACATGAATCAGCTAAGCCGCTACAATGCAATGAAATAATCCCTGTGGTGCTACAATCCTACATCAAGAAACAGCTACTAGCGATCTAATAACTAAACAATGTCATGTATCCAGGGTGACTTGAAGTTCTTGAACCACGGATGCTCAAGCGCTTCCGCCGCTTTGAGCCTCTTCTCAGGGCAGAAGGCCAGCAGACCCGTCAGCACATCACGCCTTGTCGCTTAACTTATCGGCCTGGCTTATCAACTATGGAACAGTGTTTTTCTCTCACAACAAGTAAACTTCAGCCGACTTATCAGTCGTAGAAACCATCAGTCTCTCACATCTGATTGGGGACGTCAGCAAATTGGCTCGACAGCAGCATTCTGACGTCGATGACCTTCCTAGCAGCTGGAGTTCGACATCACGTGACTCGATGAACTGAATGAATGGCGTATTTTGCACTTCTAAGGAATCACCCGTAGCTAAAAATGATGCATAGGAAAGCTTGCTATGCATGTTGTAATGCTCATGAATGCTCTATCGCAAGTAAGCTGCTGAATACCCCCTGCAAAAGGGAACCTGAAAAAGTTTGATGTCAGGTTCAAAAAAAAAAAAAGTTTGATGTCCAGATTACAACTATTCGATTTCAGAAACCAAGCTGCCATAAAAGGTGCAAAGCTCAACCGTGATGTCCTGAGTTCAGAAACCAAGCTGCCATATATGGTTCAAAATATCAGCGAAGGAAAGATTTAATATCATTTTTTTTTGGAAATTTTGGAACAAAACCTAATGTCTGGAATGGAATGAAGCTGATACCTGCAACAGGAGAGTTCCTTAACACCTCCTTCCCATACCTGTCAAGTACTAACAAGCAATGGTGACCCTACAGATTTTGACATAATTTTACATTAAGGTGACCAATATGTAGAAGTTTATTTAAATATACAAGACAAATTTAATTGTAGACCATTTGCCGGAACCAAAACAAATAATACTACTACATGCTTATATATTGGTTTTTGAGGTCCCTAGAAGTCTTATGATGGACAGTGTCACCATATGTCATGATCCCTAACTACACATTCCTGAAGAATTCTCTACATGTACAATCCACATACTCTTATATCACTAAATTGTCATTGTGATCTCTGCTGAATGCCATTGAAGCTGAATATAGGTTGAACCAACAATCTACCGATGAGAGGTTGATAAGAAAGAAGTTTAATAAACTAAATACCACTAAACAAAGAGTCATTTCACGTAAATAATAACTGTAACGGAAAAAACCATTGGAAATAGACTTGATGAGAGGAATTTAGTAACACTCCACAGAGAAAACTGGAAACTAAAACTCTGCCCCCAAATGGATTGCAAACTATTCATAATATTCAACAGATCCTCATCAATATGCAAGATTCAGCTATTCGTTTCATCTATCATTGGTAAAAGAGGACAATAAGACACCTAGTAAGAAAGGTCCGAAGTGAACTGACAAAAAGATGTGCTGAGTATTATGATGTGTAGTATTCTGATCTTAACATGCCCTATGAGCTATGGCAGGGTTAACCGGTACCTGTTTGTTCGACTGGGTCAGCGAGAGAGCAAGTATCCTCTGTGACGATGCTTCCCGTCAGTCAAAGCACACTATGACATTAGCTCCAGCTCTGTAGTAACCAGGACGAGGATCTATCGCATCTCATCTGCTTCTCCGTGGCCCATTCCAATCGAAAATCATACTCGCCATCCCTGTGGAACAATGGAGGCACAGCACCATTCAGATGATTCAGACTTGTAGCTCAAACAGCAGATGCACTTGAAGGCCAGAAAAGATAAGGAATAGTAACTCACAATTTTCATACCTTTAGCTTGCTTTACCGTTGGCAATTGAGGTGAAACTTCAATTTTCAGAGCATTTCCTCAAGGCTAGAATCTACTACTTCCTGACAAGAGCTGCAACTTCCTGAGACACTGGCATTTGTAGATCCACTACTTGGAATAGATAACAAGAGACAGTTTATAAAACAAAGTCGACATTTTATTAATTTATTGCATTGAACAAATATTACACTGATCAATTCCTGCTACGAAGATTGGTCAAACAACAAATAAATGGCAAGGAAGCAACAATGAATTAGGTGGCTTCATAACATTACATGAATCAGCTAAGCCGCTACTTACAATGCAATGAAATAGTCCCTGTGGTACTACAATCCTACATCAAGAAACAGCTACTAGCAGCGATCTAATAACTAAACAATGTCATGTGTCCAGGGTGACTTGAAGTTCTTGAACCACGGGTGCTCAAGCGCTTCCGCCGCGGTGAGCCTCTTCTCAGGGCAGAAGGCCAGCAGGCCTGTCAGCACATCACGCCCAATCTCCGACAGATCTGCCAAACATTCTGGATCAAGCTTTCCGGCTGCAGAGGTCATCCGATCTCGAAGCTCGGACATCTCGTCAAACATCTCCTCATGTGTCTCTGCGTGGAACAGAGTCTCACCGCTTAGAAGCTCCGCCATAACGCACCCGAGGCCCCACATGTCGACAGCCGGGCCGTAGTACCAATTGCCGTCGAGCAGCTCCGGCGCGTTGTACTGCAGCGTCCCGACGGGGGAGGCCTCATGCGCCTTCCCGGCGGGCTTCTGTCGCGTCGCCGATCCAAAGTCACACACTTTGAGCTCGCCGAAAGGGCAGACGAGGATGTTCTCTGGCTTCATGTCCCGATGGATGAAGCCCACACTATGGATCTTCTTGGCAGCGCTGAGGAGCTGCTGCATCATCACGCAGACCACGTCCTCGGACAAGGGCCTCCACATGGAGTCGCGGAGGCTTACCCCGCCGTGGACCAGCTCCAACACAAGGTGGACGTCCCCAGTGCTAGGGTCGGCGGCGACATCCTGGATACCGATGATGGAGGGGTGGCCGCGGCACACGTGGAGGCAGCCGGCCTCCATGGCGAGCGCGCGGCGATCGGGGTGGCCGATCCATTTGAGCGCCACCTTCTTGCCGGTGCGGCGGTCGCGCCCCCTGCGCACGACGCCTTCGGCACCCTCGCCGAGCACCTCGAACAGCTCGAACTCGTCGATGCTCCGGGGACCGCTGTGCCGCGGTCGCTTGTTCGCGTCAGCAGCGCGTGCTTCTTGGTCCGGTGCCGGGCGCTTGCGAGCCGTCGGCACCGCCGCAGACATGATCTCAACTCGAGATTGGGAGAGAAGGCAGTGGGAATCTGGGATCGAAAGTCGAGCGGAGAGCAGAGAGAAAGCGAATTGCGAATCGAGATGGAACGAAGCGATTGGCAGAAGGGGAGGGAAGGGGATCCGACAGCTGCGATGGTGGTGGCCGGTGGCGTCGCTCTTACGCCTACGAGTTACGACTCCGACTCGAATTCAATTTTTGGTTTCAAGTAGGATAAGGGCCTCGCGTTTTCGGCTTTTCGCGGGCGCGCGAAAACTGCTTGACTGCCGCGAAAATGGCTTGACTGCTCTGGGTTTATGACGGCGAGGCTTTGCTGACCTCACCAACGTTACTTTCTGACATCAGCACAGACTTTCTTAAACAAAAATTCTTTCAAGAAATATTATCTGTTCTTGTTTGCATAATATAAAAATCGCTATGATGGAACAAAATAGAAATTTACATTAGCATGCACCAAAAAACATCAATAATAGCCATAGAAAAAAAATAACTAACACAAAAAAGGAATCATTGTGTGGCGAAGAAAAATATATAACAGTCGGGAATTAAAATTAAATTAAATTTACATGAACAAGAAAACGCTATTTCGATGAATAAAAAAACATGAGTAAAATTACGATGAACACAAAACATACTACCATAAACCAAAAATAATTAGGTGATGGAACAAAAGAAGATGAAGGTTCATGGGCAAAATTGGCATCACAAAGAAAAGCCAATGAACAAGAACAAAATTGCCGCGGAGATATATATTTGAAAATATAAAATTCTAAGAATAAAACAAAGAAAAATCCCCCAAAAATAAAACCATTTGACATCGGCAGAACCATCATATGTTGACATCATCATCAGATCACTATGCTCATAAGTGGGTCGACCAATCTCAAATGTTCCATGAAGCAAAAGAGGAATAAGATTTTGCACAACGATATCTCGCGACTCCAAGTCTGATGTGATTTTTTTTATTTAAATTAGTTTTCACATACATAATTGGATTAATAATAAAACAACTGCAGAAGTATACTACTCTCACCAATTGAAATGAAAAGATTTAAAGTTCAACATTTCTATTGACAGAATCTCCAATTAGCGAATTTTCTTTTCCGTGTATGTTTAAATAATCATAGTTTTTTTTTCCATTTGAGCTGGGGTGGACTTATATGAAAATCGCCCGAGCTTAATAAGATCTACAACTTTGTAGCTTACAACTTTTGTGTTTGAAGCTATATTAGTACTGAAATAATCAGTGAAGTGTTTAGACATACAACTTTTACCGATGCAATGTTCACATCTATAGCTTTTCTTCATACGGATATGAACAATGTATTGATCATTTCGGTACCAAGACGACATCAAACAGAAGTGTTGTGAGCTACAAAGTTGTAGATCCCATCAACTAATGCCATAATCATATAAATTTAATCTTTCTGAAAGTGCATCTAGCCCTTTAGTGAGTTTTGGATGATTGAATGACAACACGATTAAAAGTCTAACATGTTTGCTAAGTGTTAGACAGGAAATTGATTATCTCACAGATACTTGATGAAATTGTATAAAGCCAAAATGATGTATTGTTGTATAAACAATCTAATTCAAGCACAAGACAACAATGCAAATGAAATTCATGCAAAGGCTTATTTATTGTGGGATTTCAATGATCTATGTGAAAGCAAGCACGATAAAAGTTAATTAATGAGAAATGAGGGATTGCATATGGAATGGTCTCATATTTGAAGCTTGCTAAATTGAAATGAAAAAGACAACAATACAAATGAATGGATGATTCAACACAAGATGTGACTTAGTGGCTTGAGATGGTGAAGATAGCAAGGAAAGGCTTCGAGGTACTAAGCAAGGGTGAAGGGCAAGCGACGGCTTGGCGGCCGAAGAACCTAGCTAGGGTGAAGAAGGAAGTACTTGCATTTAGTTGAGGTACTAATCAAGCTGCGACGGTCATATTGTTGTGGAGGATCAAACCTATATTGGACAAAGCATTGGAAGTGACTTGATGCATTTAGAGTTATTCATATTTGATGAATGGAATCAAGTCACGTGCTCAAGATGGCTATGCTCAAGTGAAAAGATCAATATCAACATGATTGGCACCCTCACTTGATGAAGATTGGAAAACACGGCTTCGGTTCAAAGAGATCAACTCAAAAGGTTTAATTTCCTTATACTTTAAATTTGAGTTCATAGGAATGCCGTACTATTAAGAGGGATGCAAGTTTAGGTGGTCTGAGGAAGATAGAGTGCTCAAGCATATTAATTAAATCAAAAGAGAGACACTCTAGCACTTCACGAGCACATAGAATAATTTTCTGTGACTGTCGGTGTCGGAAGTCCCGACGTACGCCGGAACTCCCGATAGTCGGAAGTCATGACTCTTGCCGGAAGTGCTGACTCTCAGTCACAGCCTGCGCGGTGACTGTGGACGTCGGAAGTCCCAACGTGTGTCGGAACTCCCGACAGTCGGAAGTCCCGACGTGTGTCGGAAGTCCCGACAGTCAGAAGTCCCGACCCATGCCAGCAGTCCCAGCATCGATGGTTCTTCTGACTGCTCGCTGTCTGTGCACGTCGGAAGTCCCGACGTTCGCTGGGAGTTCCGACCGTCGGAAGTTCCGATGTTCGTCGGGAGTTCCGACACTGACCTGACCCAAGCCGGGAGTCCCGGCCTCAGCGGTGTTGGCTGTTTGATTAACTGTACCCGTCGGAAGTCCCGACGTACGTCGGAAGTGATGACCGTCGGAAGTCCCGACGTTTGTCAGAAGTTCCGACACTGACTTGCACACACGGACTTCTGACCTGTTGTGAACAGTGTTTTCTTCATACGTCGGAAGTCCCGGGATCTACGTCGGAACTTCCGATGTAGATCTGAACGGTTCGATTTTCACTTGGGGTATAAATACCCCTCTCCTCACTTCTAACCGTTGCCCACTCATTTCATTGCGACAAACACTCGGCCAAACAGCCCCCAAGCATTCTAGGCTCCCCTCTCTTCACTCCCTTACTTCCAACTTCGATTCCCAAAGGGTTTGAGTGATTGGAGAGTGGATTGAGTGAGAAAAACACTTTGAGCAAGCTTGAGCACTTGATTTCTTCGTCAAGCCGGTTTGATTTGCATTTGTTACTCTTGGGGATTTTCCCCTAGCCGGCTAGGCGTCGCCCAAGAGCTTCCATCTTGTGGAAGAGCCTTGGGAAGTTTGTATTACCCTTGTTTTCTAGTGAAGAAACTCAAGTGACCTTTGTGGTATCCTTGAGTGAGGCAAGGAGGTGGAAGAGACTCCGACCAAAGTGGTCACCTCAACAACGAGGACGTAGGAGCTCCTTTGTGGGGCTGCCGAACCTTGGGATAAATTCTTGTCTCCCGCGTGCTTGTTGTTGTTGTGATTTGCTCGAAATTACTTGTATTTGGTTGTCTCCCTCTCTCTAGCTATTTCTTAGGGTTTGGGACTCGATCTACGGATTGGTGGCTTATCAACGTCAAGAGAGTGACCCAACACCTTACCTTACCACTAGGAAGTGGGTTTGTAAGTTATCGGCATCACAAAGTTCATTTTAGCACTTGTAGTTCATTTCCTGCTGGGGTCAGAAGTGCTGACAGTTTGCGTTGGAAGTTCTGACTCAAACTGTTGGGACTTCTGACACGTCGGAAGTTCTGACCCAATCGTCGGGACTTCCGACATGTCGGAAGTTCTGACCCAAACGTCAGGACTTCCGACATTAACAGACTAGTGCATTTTGATTCAACTCTTTGGTTGCCGCTGTTTGGCTCCCTAGGTTTATCTAGTATCTTTTATATATTTTGTGGCTAACTTGTGAGGGGTGGTATTACTTTGATTTGGAGTTTCCATTTTGGAAACTCCTATTACTAATTGTTTCCGCTTTTAAAGGTGTTGATTTATCAGAAACGCCTATTCACCCCTCTCTAGGTGACATCCTAGATCCTTTCAATTGGTATCAGAGCGAGGTTCTCACCTAAAGCTTCACCGCCGTGAGAAAAGGATGCCGACGCCTATCGAGTTGGAGCCGATGCTTCTCCAAAATGATGGTTCAAACTTTCTACCTTGGTCAATTCATGTACTCAATGCTTTTAGAGATATTAGTCCTTTTGTTGAGCATATTGTGTTTGCAAGCATACCTCTTCCTATAGTTGATTGGAGCAACTATAAGAATTTATCAAAAGAGGAAGAGATATGCGTGCAACTCAATGCTCATGCTATTAATATCATTTTGAGTACATTGAGTGCAGAGGTTCAAGATGAGGCAATATTCAATGGACAACAACCTCCGGAGAGTGCTCATCTCATTTGGATCAAACTCGTTGAGTTATATGGAAAATCCAAATGCGATGATGCACTTGAGGTCGAGTCAATGGAAAATATGTCCATTATGTCTTCATGCAGCGAAGAAGCCTCACAAGACCTCAAGAGCGCCGAGCCGGAGCAAGAGGTGCAAGCCGAGGCAACCGGACAGCAGACAGTCCGTGATGATGAGGCTCAAGCCCGGTGGCGGCCAAGTGATGAGTCAACCTCAGTATCTCATGATACTCATCACTTGTGTCTCATGGCCAAGAAAAGCAAGAAGAAGGCTAGCAAGAAAGATCAAGCCAAGGAGATAGCACGAGTAGATGATCAAGAAGAGAGTGATATTGAAATTGAAGATAGCTACACTCTTGATCGTCTAAGCAACAAAGACAAGCTCATTCTCATGAAGCTAGTTGAGAAGAATGATGAGCTAGAGGAAGAGAATGAGAAACAAGAGCAATCACTTCAAAATCAAGAAAAGTTTCTCATCTCCAAATTGCAAGAGCTAAAGGCCATAAATGAGAGGTATGAAAAATTATCAATTGAGCATGCTTTAGTTACTAACTCCTCTTCTAGTGTTTCACAACTAGAGAAGGAAAACTTTGAGCTCAAGGCAAAATTAGATGAACTCTCAAGCAAATATAATGTGCTACAAGCAAACTATGTTCATCTCAAGTGCTCTCATGAAGAATTAGTAGAATCAAGCATCATGCTTGAGGTGGCTCATGAGGTTGTGATTACAACGGTAAAATCATCTCAACCTCCCACTCACACACTCACTTGTACACAATCTCAATTGAATATTTCTTGTGCTAATGAGTGTGCTTCTCAAGCAAGCCAATCTTCGATTGAGCAAAAATTTATAGAAAACATAGAGCTCAAAGAAGAGGTGAAAAGATTAAAGAAAGATGTGATTCGATTGAAGGGTAAGGAGAAAGCACAACCTTCTCAAGATAACCGTGATAACATGGTGAAGAAGCTTGAGAAGGGTTCAAACCTTGCTTCCTCCAAAACCCAACAAAAGAATCACATTTCAAGCAAGGCCAACACAACCAAGAGCAAGAAATATGAAAAAAGGATGTGCTATGGTTGTGGATTGTATGGACATGAGTGGGCTACGTGTCCACATAAGAATTGGGCCGACAAGGTTGAAGCCGCCACTCAAAAGGTTTCAATCAAGGAGGCCAAGCAAGTGAAGAGTGATGGACAAAGCGCTTGTCTCATGAGCAAGAAATTGGGGCATCCTACCAAGAAATGCCCTATATATCAAGAGTCAAGAAAGGAAGCCCAAGTTGCAACAAGAAGATGCTATGGATGCAATGAGATGGGCCACAAGGTTGATGGATGTCCATACAAGCAAAACAAGCATAGAGCAAACAAAGGTCGCATATGCTATGCTTGTGGAAGAAAGGGGCATCTAAGCTATGATTGCCCAAAAGGTAACGTCCCTAAGCCGAACACATTTGTTTATAATAATATGCTTAGGAAGACCTCAAATGGAGTTAGCACTAGCAAGGTGATGTGTTCACCACAAACTAGTACTAAGGCCATTTGGGTGCCTAAGCACTTGTTGACTAACCCAAAAGGACCCAACAAGAGTTGGGTACCAAAATGTGCTTAGGTTGATAATGTAGGTACTTGGTGGTGAGATGAAAGCTTCGGGGTGGTTGAGCAAACAATTTGACAATATTCACTCAATCTATCAATCAATTCTTATCATAATCTCATATATGGTTGACCCGAAGATAAATCAATGACCATATCATTTACTTCATCTCTACCATTAATAACAAGTACCTAAAAACCTTATAGGATAGCCACTTTGTGTTTAGTGCTCAATGGCTCACAAATAAGCATATTTGTGAAATAATTGGAAGTGGCTAATTAGTTTCATTTAATAATTATCATGTTTGCCATGTGATGCTTTTAATGGCTCTCTAGTAGAGCAATGCATTTGTTCAGATGCAGGCATACAAGAAGTACTAGAGCTAAAACGAAGAATCATAAGCAGCGCTTCAATTGTTTCTGTCCTGCACCTACCGGACGTGTCCGGTATGTCTACCGGACGTGTCCGGTATGGCAGGAACCAGAGCACTAATTGGGATGCAATTGAGGTTTGATCCATATGATTTCATATATCCTTAATTTGCTCAGAAGCTTGTGATCTATCAAACCTAAGTGGGTTGTGAGTATGTCTCAATGAATTTTAAATATGGCAAATCACTTTGTGTTGGTCAAAATAGAAATTTGACTCCCAAATTCTTAAAAGAATAAAGTGCTTGTTGAAAGTCATTCAAAATACTTGTGGTACTTATTTAGGGGGAGCTCAGTTTCTATTTTGCACCATTGTGGACTAACAAATTTATCTAGTATTATTTGTAGTCCTTTGGATGAAAATTGATTTCATATATGGTATGATTATTTGACAAGTGAGGTCAACATGATGTTGTCATGCCATGTATTATCTCAGTGGTGATATTGTGGACTAACAAATTTATCTAGTATTATTTGTAGTCCTTTGAATGAAAATTGATTTCATATATGGTATGATTATTTGACAAGTGAGGTCAACATGATGTTGTCATGCCATGTATTATCTCAGTGGTGATATTGTGGGCTCAAGACAAAGGTATGTATTTACATACATGCATTGTAAGTGCATCTAAGGCCCTTTATATGCTAGTGTGTGCATTTGTGTGATATAGGATAGATGTTTTTCAAAATCCCTAACTAGCATGTGTAGGTGGTGTGGTTTTTGAAAATCATGTGTTTTTTTTTGTCTTTGTGACCTAGTCATGTCATATTGTGATTATTGCTACCCTTGGTTGATTATTTGCCTAATCACATGTGACATGGTTCTCTCAAGTCCATAAAAATCCCTATGTCCGTCTAAAATCTCTCTCAAGTTTTTGAAAATCATAAATTTGCCAAATATTCGAAAAAGAGAAAATCAATTCTTGGCTAATTCATGTCCCCTAAGTGAGAATCCTAAGCCTATTTCAATTGATGCAAATATTATGCCTAGGAAGGTTTGTTATTGTACCTTATTGGTTAGTATTGCAAAAATTCCGCTATTCATACTAAGGCTATGCCTAAGTATGTTGCATCTAACATGAGAGGACCCAAACTAGTTTGGGGTACCATCGAAAAGTGGATGATTGTTTGTAGGTACCATGGCATTGGAGACTTGATTTAATGGAATTATTATTGTTCATCTTATGTTGAGTCAAGTATTGAAGCCTAGTGCAATTCTATCCCAATGCCAAGTCAAAATTGAGTGAAGTCCATATGCTATCAACATACAAGTGTCATATTCAAGTTGTGGAAATTTATTGATATATTTGAAGGCCTGCAAATAAGTGGAGTTGAAGCTTGCAAAGATGATCATAAGCTATCAAGGTATATCTCTTGTTGATCAAAGTTTATTTGGGTGCATATAAGTTAATTGAATTGGATATATATGCATATGTTGCTTGCTATGAGATGTTTGAATGGATTAAATGCTTAAGTAATCAAGTTTGAAGTTGGTTTGATTGGATATGTTCATAAGATTTCTTCTAGTAAGTGGTTTGAATGGACATATGTCTTGTGAGAGTATTCAAACAAGTTGATTTCAAGTTTGGTTCAAATTGGAGAAAAATAGCTCAATTATTGAAATATGTCCAATATTGAAAATCTGAGGTAGCAGTGATCATAGACATGTTTGAGTAACCAAATCTATTTGTATTGGCTTAAAATTTGGTCTGCATGCTCTACACTTATGGTATTAGTTGCTGTGCAAATTTTATGAGATTTGGATAAGTGATACTTTGGATTTGGAGTAGATCTTTGTCAGCTATAGTGCAGCAGTTTTCAGCATGTAGCAGTGTGGAAAGATATGAAATCTGGTAGCAATATAGAAGTCAAAAGAAGCTAAAATTTTTACAGCTACTAGAAGGCTTAGTGTGTCACATCTTCACCAAATTTTGTGGTTTTTGGATATGTACTTTGGGAGATATGATTTATTCTTTGAAGAGTACAGAATCTGCCAGGAAAGTGATAATTATTGGATTGATCAAAAGTCACTTAGATTCAAAGGTCCTCAAATTAGAATCATATCTATAAGTGATTGAGGTACCTATATTTTGGTTTTGGTTTGAGATAGAAGCATGACAAATGATGAGTACAAGACAATTTGTTTGAAGAGTGTATCTGGTACACATTTGGTACTCAAGCTAGAGATCAAGACCAAAATCAAGATGAAGATGAAGTTTAAGTTCTAGTGATAATTGGAGATCTTTTGATAGAAACAAAAGGACTTAAACAAGTAGAAAGAAAAGGACTTAAAGAAGGATTCCAAGTTATTCATCAAATTAAGTCCAACAATATGGATCAATCAAACAAAATCTTTCAAGTGGATCAAGTGGTTTCCTTTCAAGTTATTTCAAGTGAGTATCAAGGATGATTCTTTGGACAGAGGTCACTTCGCTCTAGGCTTGGATGGCTAAAATTGAAGTGGTAATCTAAAGGGACATTTGAGGTACTTGGTTGAAGAAAATCAAGAGATTGGTCTAGAAAGCAAGCAACACCCAAAAGAGAACAAGTCATGAAATTGCAAGTGGTATCATGAAATTTCAAGTGGTATTACAAGTGGTGCATCTTTTAGTTCTCTCAAGCAAGCAATGATCAAAGAAGAAGCAAGCTAACCACAACAAGAAGAGTGCACTTGATCATTAGTGATTCTCAATTCATAAGGGTGAAGAATAGGAATTTAAAGAATTGGTATCTATTGGTCTTCACCAAGCTTATAATTGGACTTCATGGTGCTATTGGAGAAATGAATTGAAATCTATATGACTATCTTCCTCTCCAATATAGCAAAGGTATCATTGTATTGTGCATGATCATTTTTCATCCCTTACTAGTATGCAGTTAGTGCATATAGTACATGCTTATAGGATCATGCATTACAAATGAAATTTTTTAGATTCATAGACTACCACTGTTGCTTGAATGGTTATATAATCTAGTGATTAGTGTATGAGTTTGTTCATGAGCTAGTAAACCCATGTACTTGATCTATTTTAAATTGCAAACAAGTGACAAGTACAACCTCTTTAAGATGACAAAGGGGGAGAGGTTAATACAAAGAGGGAGAGATTAGTACAAAGTTTTAACCTTAAGCACCCTTTGTGCTTTGTGTGACCCTTTTTGGCGATAGATGACAAAGGGGGAGAGATATGATTAAAGCTTAAGGAGGAGAGAGATGAAAGCTTAAGGGGGAGAGATATGTTTAAAGCTTCAAGAGTGCAACCTTGTGTCTAGCTATGAAAGGGGAGAGTAGCTATGACAAGGGGAGAGATATGACTTGAGAAATTTGTGTAATGAGTGCTATGTGTGACATACATGTGTTATATTTATTTTCATAAGGACTCTACATGCTAGAATGAAAATACTTGATGTGATGCCTTTATATTTATTCTTGTGTGATATATCTTGTCATATGCATCACGGTTTTACTTTGTCACACACACTTGCACCCCACGGATGCAATGATTTAGGGGGGGTCTCCTATGTGTTTTAGTATGTGCAAATTGACATTTAAGGTCATTTATGAATTCAATTCATATTGCACACATTAAGGGGGAGCCTCTCATATATCATTGAATCCAAAAGCCTAATTGTTTATATCTTTTTGTAAGCTTTAATCGGGTTGTCATCAATCACCAAAAAGGGGGAGATTGAAAGTGCATCTAGCCCTTTAGTGAGTTTTGGATGATTGAATGACAACACGATTAAAAGTCTAACATGTTTGCTAAGTGTTAGACAGGAAATTGATTATCTCACAGATACTTGATGAAATTGTATAAAGCCAAAATGATGTATTGTTGTATAAACAATCTAATTCAAGCACAAGACAACAATGCAAATGGAATTCATGCAAAGGCTTATTTATTGTGGGATTTCAATGATCTATGTGAAAGCAAGCACGATAAAAGTTAATTAATGAGAAATGAGGGATTGCATATGGAATGGTCTCATATTTGAAGCTTGCTAAATTGAAATGAAAAAGACAACAATACAAATGAATGGATGATTCAACACAAGATGTGACTTAGTGGCTTGAGATGGTGAAGATAGCAAGGAAAGGCTTTGAGGTACTAAGCAAGGGTGAAGGGCAAGCGACGGCTTGGCGGCCGAAGAACCTAGCTAGGGTGAAGAAGGAAGTACTTGCATTTAGTTGAGGTACTAATCAAGCTGCGACGGTCATATTGTTGTGGAGGATCAAACCTATATTGGACAAAGCATTGGAAGTGACTTGATGCATTTAGAGTTATTCATATTTGATGAATGGAATCAAGTCACGTGCTCAAGATGGCTATGCTCAAGTGAAAAGATCAATATCAACATGATTGGCACCCTCACTTGATGAAGATTGGAAAACACGGCTTCGGTTCAAAGAGATCAACTCAAAAGGTTTAATTTCCTTATACTTTAAATTTGAGTTCATAGGAATGCCGTACTATTAAGAGGGATGCAAGTTTAGGTGGTCTGAGGAAGATAGAGTGCTCAAGCATATTAATTAAATCAAAAGAGAGACACTCTAGCACTTCACGAGCACATAGAATAATTTTCTGTGACTGTCGGTGTCGGAAGTCCCGACGTACGCCGGAACTCCCGATAGTCGGAAGTCATGACTCTTGCCGGAAGTGCTGACTCTCAGTCACAGCCTGCGCGGTGACTGTGGACGTCGGAAGTCCCAACGTGTGTCGGAACTCCCGACAGTCGGAAGTCCCGACGTGTGTCGGAAGTCTCGACAGTCAGAAGTCCCGACCCATGCCAGCAGTCCCAGCATCGATGGTTCTTCTGACTGCTCGCTGTCTGTCCACGTCGGAAGTCCCGACGTTCGCTGGGAGTTCCGACCGTCGGAAGTTCCGACATTCGCCGGGAGTTCCGACACTGACCTGACCCAAGCCGGGAGTCCCGGCCTCAGCGGTGTTGGCTGTTTGATTAACTGTACCCGTCGAAAGTCCTGACGTACGTCGGAAGTGATGACCGTCGGAAGTCCTGACGTTTGTCAGAAGTTCCGACACTGACTTGCACACACGGACTTCTGACCTATTGTGAACAGTGTTTTCTTCATACGTCGGAAGTCCCGGGATCTACGTCGGAACTTCCGACGTAGATCTGAACGGTTCGATTTTCACTTGGGGTATAAATACCCCTCTCCTCACTTCTAACCGTTGCCCACTCATTTCATTGCGACAAACACTCGGCCAAACAGCCCCCAAGCATTCTAGGCTCCCCTCTCTTCACTCCCTTACTTCCAACTTCGATTCCCAAAGGGTTTGAGTGATTGGAGAGTGGATTGAGTGAGAAAAACACTTTGAGCAAGCTTGAGCACTTGATTTCTTCGTCAAGCCGGTTTGATTTGCATTTGTTACTCTTGGGGATTTTCCCCTAGCTGGCTAGGCGTCGCCCAAGAGCTTCCATCTTGTGGAAGAGCCTTGGGAAGTTTGTATTACCCTTGTTTTCTAGTGAAGAAACTCAAGTGACCTTTGTGGTATCCTTGAGTGAGGCAAGGAGGTGGAAGAGACTCCGACCAAAGTGGTCACCTCAACAACGAGGACGTAGGAGCTCCTTTGTGGGGCTGCCGAACCTCGGGATAAATTCTTGTCTCCCGCGTGCTTGTTGTTGTTGTGATTTGCTCGAAATTACTTGTATTTGGTTGTCTCCCTCTCTCTAGCTATTTCTTAGGGTTTGGGACTCGATCTATGGATTGGTGGCTTATCAACGTCAAGAGAGTGACCCAACACCTTACCTTACCACTAGGAAGTGGGTTTGTAAGTTATCGGCATCACAAAGTTCATTTTAGCACTTGTAGTTCATTTCCCGCTGGGGTTGGAAGTGATGACAGTTTGCGTTGGAAGTTCTGACTCAAACTGTTGGGACTTCTGACACGTCAGAAGTTCTGACCCAATCGTCGGGACTTCCGACACGTCGGAAGTTCTGACCCAAACGTCGGGACTTCCGACATTAACAGACTAGTGCATTTTGATTCAACTCTTTGGTTGCCGCTGTTTGGCTCCCTAGGTTTATCTAGTATCTTTTATATATTTTGTGGCTAACTTGTGAGGGGTGGTATTACTCTGATTTGGAGTTTCCATTTTGGAAACTCCTATTACTAATCGTTTCCGCTTTTAAAGGTGTTGATTTATCAGAAACGCCTATTCACCCCCCTCTAGGCGACATCCTAGGTCCTTTCACTTTCAAACAACAACATATAAAATGAGATTTACTACATAGGGGTTGAATAAATAGCCATCGAGGTATCCACTTGTAGCATAGAATATCTTAAAAGTATAACATTTTCATATGACCACCAATAAATTTATGTAAAAAATATAGTACTCAATAAATTAATAACTTTGTAGCTCACATCGATTTTTTGTTTGAAGACATCTTAGTGTTGAAATAATCATTACAATGTTTAGGTTTACAAATACGTATGTGAACTTGCTATGTAACAAGATAACTTCAAATAAAAAGTCATGAGATTAAATCTTTTAGATTTCATCGAGCTCTACAAGTTTATATAAATTTTATCTCCATCCAAGCTAATATGGAAAATGTATAATTTTTTAAGAAACATTACAAAGAACAAAAAAAGTAAATTCAACCAATTCAAATGGTACAAAGGAAAATTCTACCAATTCAATTAGTGATATGAGTATTTTTTTATAAAAAGTTATCCAACCATTTATTTTTGCAAAAAGTGAATTAAAAATAGAAAAATAGGGAAAATCCTAATATGATCTAAATGAGTGAATTTTTGGGCTTTGCCATGGGTGTCCTTGTTTTGCCTTGTCTAGGAGACGGGCAGAAGCTTTGCTGCAGATTGTAACGGGTAGTAGAGATGTTTCGGGCATCGAATCACTGTAGCATCGTTAGATGGTCCAACCACCTAATTTGACTTGGTCGATTGATTAGTCAACATAGTGTTAAGTGTGGCAGTACCATAAGGATGAGAGGCTACGACGACTGATTTGACAGCAAGGTCTTTACTAGGATTTGGTTGGACGGCTTTGAGCTTCTATGCCTCTCATGTAAGTGAATTTGGTGATTAATGATAACATTGATTTTTGTGACTAACATTTTTGTTTTGGAGAAATAGGTTAATGTTAGGTTGCAAAGCATGAACATGAAGAAATGTCCTCAAGCATGGATGAAGAAACAAGTTGAGGAACACCCAAGCATGAACATAAAGAAATGTCCTCAAGCATGGATGAAGAAGCAAGTTGAGGAACACGGGCGCGAGGAAGGAGCACGTACATCGACAACAACCCATACAAGTATGTCTCCCCAATTTCTGTAGTCCTCCTCGGCTGGGTCCACCCGTCAAATGTGCAGTAATCAATTAGTTGCGTTAGATGGACAATATAAAAAAACATCCAATGGGGGAGATTAGAGGTGGATAGGATAGACTAGGCACTACAAGAGGTTATGCCTTCTATGACTAACTGATTGTGACAATTACAACTTTTTTCTTGTCATTGTATCCCTTCTGTGACTATATGGCTGTGGTCATAGAAGGTGGGTCATAATCCCCCTTCTATGACTAACAGACCCAATTGTCATTAATCTTAGTGACAATTTGAAAGGATCTAACAATGCCTAGAGGGGGGGTGAATAGGCGTATCTAAAATTTACTGCAAAGGCTAAGTTCAATTCTGTCAGTCACTGTCGGAAGTCCCGACGTTTGGGTCGGAACTCCCGACGTTGTCAGAAGTTCCAGCGCAAACATCAGCAGTTCCGACGCCTACGTGAACTACAAAAGCAGTGCCAAATTTAACTTTGCGGATAAATGAACTTACAACCTCACTTCCTAGTGGTTTGGTGAAGATGTTGGGTCACTCCCTTGACGCCGTAATGCCTCCAAACCGTAGATCGAGTCCAAACCCTAAAATGGAAATTTGGGAGAGAGAGAGAGAGACAAACACATACACGTAATATCTAGCAATCACAACAACAAGCACACGGGACACAAAGATTTATCCCGAGGTTCGGAACCCCACTAAGGAGCTCCTACGTCCTCGTTGTTGAGGTGACCACAAAGGTCGGAGTCTTTTCCACCTCCTTGCCTCTCTCTAAGCGACCACAAAGGTCACTTGAGCTTTCCACTAAGAAATCGAGGGGTAATACAAACTTCCCGAGGCTCTTCCACAAGATGGAAGCTCTTGGGCGACGCCTAGCCGGCTAGGGGTAAAACCCCAAGAGTAATAGACGCAAAATCAACCAGCTTGACGAAGAAATCAAGTGCTCAAGCTTTCCAAAGTAATGCTCTCACTTAATCCACTCTCCTTTCAATCAAACCCTAAGGGAATCGAAGATTGGAGCAAAGGGGGAAGGAGAGGGGCGCTTTCAGTTGCTTGGAGCTATTGAGCACGAAGTGGGTCGCTGTAAGTGAGTCCGTAATGGTTAGAAGTGAAGTGAGAAGTATTTATACTCCAAGTGAAAATCCAACCGTTCAGATCTACGTCGGAAGTTCCGACGCAGATCTCGAGACTTCCGACGATAACAGAAAACACTATTCACGGAGGTCAGAAGTCAGTGCGTGCAAGTCAGTGTCGGAACTCCCGACAAACGTCGGGACTTCCGACGGTCGGTAGTTCCGACGAACGTCGGGACTTCCGACATGCGCAGTAAAACAGACAGTCTGCACCTCTGATGCCAGGACTCCCGGCTTGGGTCAGGTCAGTGTCGGAACTCCCAGAGAACGTCGGGACTTCCGACGGTCGGAACTCCCGGAGAACGTCGGGACTTCCGACAAGCACAGATAGCGAGCCAGTCAGAAGCACAGGTGTCGGGACTCCTGGCTTAGGTCGGGACTTCCGACTGTCGGTAGTTCCGACTTACGTCGGGACTTCCGACGTCGACAGTCACAGAAATTTATTCTATGTGCTCGTGAAGTGCAAGAGTGTCACTCTTTAGATTTTATTTAAATGCTTGAGCACTCTATCTTCCTCAGACCAATTAAATTTGCATCCCTCTTAATAGTGCGGTGGATCCTAAACTCAAACTTAAAATTAAAACCTTTGAAGATCGTTTTGAGTTCGTCCGCCTTTGCAACTTGAATAATTGAGGGATACCATTACATCTTTATCAACTCTTTGATTCTTTCACGGGACTAATAGCTGTAACATATCTCATTAAGATCACATTAGTCCCTAATTTGGATGTCATCAATACACCAAAACCCACGTAGGGGGCAAATGCACTTTCAATCTCCCCCTTTTTGGTAATTGATGACAACCAACTTAGGCTTTTATAGGAATGAAAGAATTAAAGCTTTTGAACCCCAAAATTTATGAAGAGCTCCCCCTTGATGTATGCAAGAATTTGAATTTCATTTAGAGTCATCTATACATGATTTGCATACATCAAGACAAAAGCTCCCCCTAAATTTTGCAATCCGTGGGGTGCAACAAGTGTATGTGAACAAATAGATAAGTGTGAAGAGAATGCAATATGACATGTTATTTCACTCAACAAATAAAAAGAATACGATGGCCACGATTTCAAAGTAGAAATGTGAAACAACACATGGCCATCTAGATTTCATTCACCATCATAAGTAGAGACAAGTAGAAGCTAATTAGATAAATAGATGACCATAACTTTGTCCTACAAACATCCCTCAAACACATATAGATAATTGTCCATCATAAGGTTGCCACCACACGACATAGTTCATACACGCTAAAGTTTAAAAGTTCCAAAACATAAAGACCAACTAACTTATTACAATAAATCAAAGCCTAACACTCCCCCTTTGTCAACAAGTGCCAAAAGGGGTAGGCCGCATGAGAAACCAACTACTCGTCGTCGTAGTCATCATCGTCGCCTTGGTCACCTTCCTCACCATCATCGTCGTCTTCATCATCTTCTTCCTCTTGATACTCGTCATCATCTTCAGTTGCTTTCCCTTTGCCATGCGGGCGAGAAGTGGCATCATCTGCGTACGCCGCACAAGCCTCATCATATAGAGCTAACGGATCACGAGGAGGCACAAACGGCGGCGGAGGAGAAGATACAATCCCGGCGTGCTGCTCCAAACGATATAGCCTCTCTTGCATGTCGTGCTCACGCTGAGCACTAGCACAACACTGTCCAAACATGTAAGTCATCAGAAACTTGAACTTGTTGGGCTTCTTTCCGGAGGAGGACAAAGAGAGGGGCTCGTCACTAGATGAGCGAGCAGCAGTGGTGGCAGCTCCACGGCGAGAGCGAGAACCCGAAGGACCTTTCCCTTTACCTTTGACTGCCTCAGCTTTTTCTTTTAGTTCTCTAGCAGCAACGATGGAGGTCTTGTTGGATATCTTGAGTAGCTTATGTCAGAGTCAGAGGGAAACCGGATGCCTGATACATGCTCAATGATATGCATGATGTACGGAGCATAGGGAAGATGCTTTACCGGATCCTCGGTAGCATCATGAATCTTGTTCCAAATGTATCTGCTGATGGAAAATTTCTGGAACTCATCTCCAAACCGCTGAAGCACCTTCTGTGAATCATCTCGAAGGAAGGTGGAGTCACCGACCTTGGGATACAAGATCTGTCTCAAGATGTTGTTCAGAACATAATAGCAGGGCTTCAGAAAGGTGGTCTGTCCATCAGCTCTGTGGCCCTCAAGATACATGTGTTGGTATTCCTCTAAAGCAAGATCCTCATACTCAGTCAACTCAGTGGCAGTCCGGTCGCTGTGACCCAAACCTAGAAGGCGAGAGAAATTGACGAAGTCTACCTTATAGTGCTTGCCTTCAGTGGTCCAACGAATAATGTCCACAGCACCGGTCTGGTCTCGCTCATGATGATAAGAAGCATAAAACTAACAAATCAGCTCGTTGTTCCAATTCTTCCGAAACTCTAGCAGGTAGGACAGCCCCATTGATTGTATATCCCTAATCATCTGCTGCAGCTCGGGTTCTTTGTACTTGCCAAGAGAATATGCATCAATGCATTTCACCTGAAGGACCGGTGGCTCCTTTTTCTTCAAAAACTTCCGATACAGAATGGAATCATAGAAATCATAATGAAAGGGGTGCCAGAAACGATACTCAAGGCGGAGATCCTTCTCATCCTCAGCATACAAGTTCCTTCCCCTGTGGTACCGGATGTCCTTGACCCGGTGACGATAATCCACAGGAAGGGGAGGAGTCCATCCATCAGCCGGATTTGGAGCCATGGCGGGCTCCCTCATGATTGGCGACACACCGGTGAATGGAACAAGCTGAATTGTCCCTAGCGGACCTCGAGTCGGGGTGCGATGTGGTGGAACAGCAAGGGTGCGTCCGGCACGGTCCAGCGCTTCCTCTTCTTCATCAACCACGGGCTCAGCCCCAACAGGGGCAGGAGCAGGAGGAGGGACAGCAGCCGAGGACCCCTGGACTCCACGGCCACAGGCAGCGTGGGAACCACCAGCACCACCAAGCTTAAAATGCGCCTTGGTGCGGCCAGGCGGCTTAGGAACAGCAGCACGATCTTGATTCTTCTTGGAACGCTTTTCCCGATGGCGCGAGGGACTGCCACCACCCTCCATGGCTGCGAAGAATACGAAGGGGAACTAAGAAACAATACACGGAGACGCGAACGAGCATTGAGAAGTGAAGAAACATGAATGGAGAGGTCATCCTAGGGTCGGGAGTTCCGGCTAAGGTCGGGACTTCCGACAGTCGGAAGTCCCGGCCTGACGTCGGGAGTACCGACGGTCAGAACCGCGGACGGCCACCGGGACCTCCGACGCCCAAATTGACCATCCCATTCATGAGGCTTCAAAGCACAACACACATCCAAACAAGGGAGATAGAGGAGTAGAGAGGAAGAAAGAATAGAGGCAAAACAAGAGGTACATTGGAGTTAGGGTTCGACGCCACGGTAGTACCTTTGATCGAGAACGGAGGAGACGCAAAAGAACGAAATCGCAGGCGAGGAACCAATCCACAAGCGCAAACACCTCCACCAAGGGAATCTTCTCCACAGCAACTTCAAGTCCACAGCCGATCCGAGGAAACACAAGGGCACAGGGCGGTGGAGAGGGGTAGGGACGGGTGGAGAGCGGAGCGGGACAGGGGGCGGACGGGACTACCGGCAGGAGGACCGGCAGGGCAGAGCGGGGAGGAGCGAGGGCGATGGTGCAAAGGCGGCGGTGCGAGGAGTGATGGCGGCGGTGAAAGAGGGCGACGGGGTGAATGAGAGGATAAGTGACCGGGCCGGGTAAAAAGGAAACGGGCAACCAACAGGCGTGGTCAAAAAAACGCAGATCTGCTCGGCGTCGGAACTCCCGGCTTACGTCGAGACTTCCGGCGTTAGCCGGGACTTCCGGCCGTCGGGACTTCCGACGCAGGAGAAACAGAAAAACCCTCAGCCTGCACTCACACTGCTATGTGGGGCAAAAATACGATGGACACACACATTTTCATAAGGGACTAGATTTCATTCAACCATCACAAAGCAATAGTCACTTATGAAAATTACAAAAATAGATTTTGAAAATGACACACAATGTTTTCTAAGTCTTTTCGCCTAACTAGATGAAACAAAATGTGTGTGCAAGGAATCAAGCCACGTTACGAGAATCAATGATATTTAGTTTACTCCTCAAAGCACAAAATCTTGACTCATCTAGAGGCTTGGTGAAGATATCGGCTAATTGTTTTTCGGTGCTCACATGATGAATGGCGATATCTCCTTTGGCTTCGTGGTCTCTCAAAAAATGATGACGGATGTCTATGTGCTTTGTTCGAGAGTGGTTTACAGGGTTGTTTGCCAACTTAATGGCACTCTCATTGTCACACAAAAGTGGAATCTTGGTTAACTCACATCCAAAGTCCTTTAGTGTTTGCTTCATCCAAAGTAGTTGGGCACAGCAAGCGCCAGCCGCCACATACTCGGCTTCGGCGGTGGACAAAGCAACGGAATTTTGCTTTTTAGAGCTCCATGATACCAAGGAGCGACCACTAAATTGGCAAGTCCCGGTAGTACTCTTTCGGGTTACTTTGCAACCGGCATAATCCGAATCGGAATAGCCAAGTAACTCAAAAGTGGAGCCCTTAGGATACCACAAGCCAAGATTAGGAGTGTGCACTAAATACCGAAAAATTCTCTTAACGGCCATCAAATGACATTCTTTTGGATTAGCTTGAAATCTTGCACACATGCACACGCTAAGCATAATATCGGGCCTAGATGCACAAAGGTAAAGGAGTGATCCAATCATGGAGCGATATACCTTTTGATTGACGTCCTTTCCTCCTTGATCAAGTTCAAGATGTCCATTGGTTGGCATGGGTGTCTTGATGGGCTTGGCCTTGTCCAAGTTAAACTTGTTCAACATGTCATTTGTGTACTTGGTTTGACTTATGAACGTGCCATCTTTGAGTTGCTTGATTTGAAATCCAAGAAAGAACTTCAACTCTCCCATCATGGACATCTCGAACCTATTTGTCATAATCCTACTAAATTCCTCACAAAAAGCCACATTAGTACTACCAAATATTATGTCATCGACATATATTTGGCAAACAAAGATATCATTATTGACTTTGCGAGTAAATAAAGTAGCATCGGCCTTTCCTATCTCAAAACCTTGTTTGAGTAGGAAATCCTTTAAACAATCATACCAAGCTCTAGGGGCTTGTTTGAGCCCATAGAGTGCCTTGTCGAGCTTGTAGACGTGGTTTGGATACTTGGGGTCTTCAAAGCCCGGTGGTTTCTCTACATACACCAACTCGGATAGGGGGCCGTTGAGAAATGCACTCTTCACGTCCATTTGATATAGCTTGAAGTCATGATGAGCGGCATAGGCAAGTAGAATACGAATTGATTCTAGCCTAGCCACCGGTGCATAGGTCTCCCCAAAATCCAAGCCTTCAATTTGAGTGAATCCTTGAGCCACCAACCTTGCCTTGTTCCTTGTTACCACGCCATGCTCATCTTGCTTGTTGCGGAAGACCCACTTAGTTCCAATCACATTTTGCTTGGGCCTTTCCACCAAGGACCAGACTTCATTCCGAGTGAAGTTATTCAACTCCTCTTGCATAGCTATCATCCAATCCGGATCATCAAGTGCCTCTTCCACCCTACGAGGTTCCAAAGGAGAAACAAACGAGTAATATTCACAAAAACTTGCTAAACGAGAACGTGTAGTTACCCCTCGTCGAATGCTCCCCAATATGTTATCAACGGGATGATCCCGTTGAATGGATTGATGCACTCTAGGATGTGGCACTTGTGTTGATCTTTGGATAGGGCCATCATCATCATCATCATCACGGTCATGATCGATTGGAAGATTACAATCATGAGCTAGTGGAGGGTTGACTTCACTTCTTTCTTCATTGTTGAGTTGTGGTTGAGCTCGCTCATTGTTGACACCATCTTCACGAGAATGATCTTGTGCTTCATTTGATCTCCCATCTTGATTATTTCTTGTTGCGGAAGCTTCACCATGTTCATTGGATGAAACATGATGAATGGTTGGATCAAGATCATCATGCACAACATGGTCTTCATCTTCATCTTCAACGGGCTTTACTTCACCAATAGCAAGCTTCTTGATTGCTTCGTGTGGAGCTTCTTCATTACCTACATTCTCAACATTGACTTGCTCTTTTTGAGAGCCGTCGGTTTCATCAAAAGTCACGTCTACCGCGATTTCAATCAAACCGGTGGTTTTATTGAAAACACGATATCCATGTTCATTAGTACCATAACCAAGCATGAAACCTTCATCAACCTTTGGTGCAAACTTAGAGCTTTTGGATTTCTTGTTAAGTATGAAACACTTGGATCCAAAGACTCTAAAGTAATGCACCTTAGGCTTTTTACCGGTTAGAAGTTCGTAGGCGGTCTTTTCTCTTTTCTTGTGAAGATATAAGCGGTTGATAGCATGGCATGCCATGTTGACCGCTTCCGCCCAATAGTTGGTAGGAGTCTTGTATTCATCCAACATTGCTCTTGCGGCTTCTATGAGTGTTCGGTTCTTCCTCTCCACAACACCATTTTGTTGTGGAGTGTATGGAACCGAAAACTCATGCTTGATCCCTTCTTCATCAAGAAACTCTTCAATGTTGGTGTTCTTGAACTCCGTCCCATTGTCACTTCTAACTCTCTTGATTTTGACATCAAACTCATTTTGGGCTCTTCTTGCAAATTTCTTGAAGATACCTTGGACTTCACTCTTTTCACGCAAAAAGAATACCCAAGTGAAACGAGAATAATCATCAACAATTACAAAACCATATTTGTTACCACCAATGCTTATATAAGCGACGGGTCCAAATATATCCATGTGAAGCAACTCTAATGGCCTTTCCGTTGTCACAACATTCTTGACGGGATGTTTAGCTCCAACTTGTTTTCCCGCTTGACATGCGCTACAAATCCTATCTTTCTCAAAAGAAACATTTGTTAGTCCAAGGATGTGTTCGCCTTTTTGAAGTTTGGCCAAGTTCCTCATCCCAACATGGGCAAGTCGACGATGCCATAACCAACCCATGCTAGATTTTGCCATTAAACAAGTCTCGGGATTTACTCTATTTGATGTGAAATCAACTAGATAGAGTTTCCCTTTTAAATGACCCGTAAATGCAATAGAGGAATCCTCCCTTCTATAGACTTCCACACCCTTATCCGTAAAAAGACAATTGTAACCCATCTCACAAAGTTGTGAAACGGACAACAAATTGTATTTCAACGAATTCACAAGTAAAACATTGGAAATTGAATTATCATTTGATATAGCAATTTTACCCAAACCTAGGACTTCTCCTTTTCCATTGTCACCAAACACAATGTTTCCACTTTGATCATGACTTGGTTGAAATGATGTGAACATGTCCTTCTCTCCGGTCATATGATTGGTGCATCCGCTATCCAACACCCAACTTGTTCCACCGGAGGAATATTCCTACAAAGACAAATTAGGCTTTTGTTTTAGGTACCCAAAGTGATTTGGGTCCTAGAGGGTTAGTCACATAAAACTTGGGCACCCAAACACTCCTCATTATTTCCTTTCTCTTTTGGGCACCAACATATTTAACCACAATTTTGCCATCCTTGCCCCAACAACACATGTAGTCACTAGCATAGCACCGTGGAAGTGGTGCTTGTGGCTTGGGGACATCGGATTGCTTCGTCTTAATTGTCTTGTTGCTTGTAGGTTGTATCTTTGGGATGTAGATCTTGTTGTTGGCCTTGCTTATTAGCTCATCAAGAGCAACGCCCTTGTTGAACTTCACATAAGGCACACCATTTATCATGTTCCTTCCATTGGCCTTTCCATCATACCTATTGTAGCCAATGCCTTCCTTAATTGATGGGTGCCTTGATAACTTGTATATTGTCTTGTTGGATTGCTCTTGACACTTGCACCCATTCTTCAATATTATCTTCAACCTATGAATCTCCTTGTCTTTCTTCTCTATCTCAACAAGGTTAGTTGTATATGCATTCACATCAATTTTATAGCATCTTTTACAACCATCACTAGTGGAGACATTAGAGTCTTTGGTTGCCTTAGGAGAAGTTGAAGTGCTAGCCCAAAGAGTACTATAGTTTAGCTCAAGATTTCGATATTTTTCTTCCAAGCTTGTGAGGCTTTCTTGAGCTACACTCTTTTCATTTTTTAGGCTAGCTACTTGATCATTAATCGAAGAATGTTCTTTAGTCAATTTCCCAAATGAGTTATTGGCTAAAGATAATTCAACGGTTAATTTTTCAACCTTCATCTTTTCCTCGGCGATAGATGCTTCAAGAGCAAGATTTTTCTCTCTTTCTTTTGTGATTATGTCTCCTTGCATCTCTAAGCATCTATCCCTCTTCTCTAATTTCTTCATTAGTATTTTTATTTTAGTGAAGGCCTTTTTACCAAATTTCTTTATCATAGTTGCTTCAATTTCTTCTATGTTCTCATCACAACTATCATCATCATCACTAGAGGAAACGGGTGTAGTATGTACCTTCTCCCCTTTTGCCATGAGACAAGTTGGGGTGTAGTAGTCGTTGTCGATGAGGTTGGAGAAGAGCCTCGGTGGTGAAGATAGGTTGGGGAAGAGTTTTGGTGGTGAAGTTGAGTCGGGGAAGATCATGGTTGGTGAAGAAGAGTGGTGGATGGCGATGTTTGCGGTTCTCTTCTTCTTCTTCTCATCATCACTTGAGTTACTATCACTTGACTCCCATTCTTCCCCAAGATGAGCTTCACCTCTCTTCTTGCCTTTGTTCTTCTTGTCTTCATCCTTGTCATACTTGTGCTTCTTTTTCTCATTAGGACAATCGGCTATGAAGTGACCGGTTTGACCACATCCATAGCAAAATCTCTTTTTGAACCTTCTCTTTCCATCACCATAGGTCTTGCGGTTGCTTTTCTTCTTCATAAACTTTCTAAGATTTCTAATCACAAATGCAACCTCCGCATCGGAATCTTCTTCTCCACTTGAGGAATCATCCTTCACTTTCTTCTTCTTTTCTTGACTTGAACATTGAACTTCATGTTGTTGAGTTGCTTTAAGGGCGGCACTTTTGTTGAATCCCATTGCATTAGGATTTTGATTGTGAGCATTGATTGCATCTTCATCTAGACACTCATGATGCTTGAGCTTTGAAAGGACTTCTTGAGGTGTCATCTCATCATAACCGGGCCTTTCCATGATCACGGATGCTAGCATGTTATTCTTGGCTCTATAGGTTCTCAACATCTTTCTAGCAACTTTGTTGTCATCCCATTCGGTGCTTCCAAGAGCTCTTATGCGGTTGACCAATGCCATGAGCCTATCAAACATAGATTGTGTTATTTCATTTTGCAAGAATACAAATCTTTCCAATTCACCATGAAGTAACTCTATGTTGCCTTTTCTCACACTTTTATCTCCTTCAAATGATACTTTCAAAGTATCCCAAATTTGTTTAGCACTTTCCATTCCATTCACTTTTCTAAACTCATCCGGAGCTAGGCTTGACACAAGCAATGCTACGGCTTGTGCATTTTGATGGAGGTTGTGCACTTCTTCCGGAGTTATCTCTCTATCTTCATCGGTAGGAATCATCACACCAACATCCACAACTTCTCAAAGTCTTGCGGCAATGAGATGCATCTTCATCTTGTATGACCAATCGGTGTATCTTGTTCCATCAAAGTGAGGTGGCTTGCCAATGTTGACAGATGGTGTATGTAGTGTTGAGCCCTTCATGAGTTGTCCATAGTCAAAACTCATGTTTGAATAAACTCCTTTTCCATGAGCATGCTCACCGGCTCCAATATCACTAGCGGCATCTTTGTTTGCTTCATTCTTGTCACTAGTATCATTCTTGCCACTTATTGCATCTTCTACTTTCTTGCTCAATTCTTCCTTCATTTTGCTCATCTCATCTTGCATCTTTTTCATTTCATCTTGAAAGATCTTGGCTTGAGTACTCATCAACTCTTCAGCTATTTTCTTGGCCATTTCGATGGCAATGGCTTGCATCTTATCGGACTCCGACATTGTTTCTTCTCACGCGGTGAAGCGCAAAGAGAAGACCTCGCTCTGATACCAATTGAAAGGATCTAACAATGCCTAGAGGGGGGGTGAATAGGCGTATCTAAAATTTACTGCAAAGGCTAAGTTCAATTCTGTCAGTCACTGTCGGAAGTCCCGACATTTGGGTCGGAACTCCCGACGTTGTCAGAAGTTCCGGCGCAAACGTCAGCAGTTCCGACGCCTACGTGAACTACAAAAGCAGTGCCAAATTTAACTTTGCGGATAAATGAACTTACAACCTCACTTCCTAGTGGTTTGGTGAAGATGTTGGGTCACTCCCTTGACGCCGTAATGCCTCCAAACCGTAGATCGAGTCCAAACCCTAAAATGGAAATTTGGGAGAGAGAGAGACAAACACATACAAGTAATATCTAGCAATCACAACAACAAGCATACGGGACACAAAGATTTATCCCGAGGTTCGGAACCCCACTAAGGAGCTCCTACGTCCTCGTTGTTGAGGTGACCACAAAGGTCGGAGTCTTTTCCACCTCCTTGCCTCTCTCTAAGCGACCACAAAGGTCACTTGAGCTTTCCACTAAGAAATCGAGGGGTAATACAAACTTCCCGAGGCTCTTCCACAAGATGGAAGCTCTTGGGCGACGCCTAGCTGGCTAGGGGTAAAACCCCAAGAGTAATAGACGCAAAATCAACCGGCTTGACGAAGAAATCAAGTGCTCAAGCTTTCCAAAGTGATGCTCTCACTTAATCCACTCTCCTTTCAATCAAACCCTAAGGGAATCGAAGATTGGAGCAAAGGGGGAAGGAGAGGGGCGCTTTCAGTTGCTTGGAGCTGTTGAGCACGAAGTGGGTCGCTGTAAGTGAGTCCGTAACGGTTAGAAGTGAAGTGAGAAGTATTTATACTCCAAGTGAAAATCCAACCGTTCAGATCTACGTTTGAAGTTCCGACGCAGATCTCGGGACTTCTGACGATAACAGAAAACACTGTTCACGAAGGTCAGAAGTCAGCGCGTGCAAGTCAGTGTCGGAACTCCCGACAAACGTCGGGACTTCCGACGGTCGGTAGTTCCGACGAACGTCGGGACTTCCGACATGCGCAGTAAAACAGACAGTCAGCACCTCTGATGCCAGGACTCCCGGCTTGGGTCAGGTCAGTGTCGGAACTCCCGGAGAACGTCGGGACTTCCGATGGTCGAAACTCCCGGAGAACGTCGGGACTTCCGACGAGCACAGACAGCGAGCCAGTCAGAAGCACAGGTGTCGGGACTCCTGGCTTAGGTCGGGACTTCCGACTGTCGGTAGTTCCGACTTACGTCGGGACTTCCGACGTCGACAGTCACAGAAATTTATTCTATGTGCTCGTGAAGTGCAAGAGTGTCACTCTTTAGATTTTATTTAAATGCTTGAGCACTCTATCTTCCTCAGACCAATTAAATTTGCATCCCTCTTAATAGTGCGGCGGATCCTAAACTCAAACTTAAAATTAAAACCTTTGAAGATCGTTTTGAGTTCGTCCGCCTTTGCAACTTGAATAATTGAGGGATACCATTACATCTTTATCAACTCTTTGATTCTTTCACGGGACTAATAGCTGTAACATATCTCATTAAGATCATATTAGTCCCTAATTTGGATGTCATCAATACACCAAAACCCACGTAGGGGGCAAATGCACTTTCACAATTGTACGTTTGTCACCAGGTTATGACGACGGTATTTGTCACTATAGTTGTCATAATACATTAGGCGGGATGGTGACAAGTGTACTGTCCAGGGATCTGACGTGGCAGATGATGTGGTGCGTGACGTGGCCCATGTATCATGGGCTGCTTTCCTCACTAGTTAATTGGGCTAAAACTAGTTTGGCCCACACGTTGTGGCTGGCCTTTTTGGCCCAATTTCTTATGAATCTTTTTAGCCCATTCTTTTTTTCTCTAGAGGCCGAGCATTCATATTATCAACCAAGCCCATTTAAATATTCATCACAAATAATAAATCACATCACCAATTACATAATAATCACAATTTTTAACGTGCGACCATAATATTTCCTCCAAACACAATGCTTCATACAACATTAGGTGCTCCAAATGTGTCATGATCCTGGTTCTTCCGGGAACATTACAACCCATATAAATATATCAACCAGCTCAAATACACATGAGCAAACCCATATACATACATCAGCCAACCCATATAGTTCTGTGATCTTATATTAACAACATCTCCATACCAGGTATCTTGTACTAAATTTCTTCACGTACCAGCATGCCTCCTCTTGAACTCAATGGTCTGTTACATGAAACACCAGATAATTAGAGATAGAATCTCATAGGCACGACACTATTTTCAGCTAGCAACTTGACTAGTTTAACCATTCTGTATATATCATCGGATTGCAGTATTAGTTTTGAAGTTTATGTTGCCAACACAAGACTACATTCAGGAACTGCATGTCAAAAAAATTGAAAAAATAAATTAGCAGCAAGCTACTAAACGCAGCAGAAAAAGAATAATACGGGCTATGGGCGCGGTACTAACAGCAAGCTATTTAAATCAGCACAAAAATGAAAAAAAAGTAACTAGCAATCAATCAATTAATAGGTACAAATATTTCTCAAAGCAGTAAAACAAATCAATAGTAAATAAGCAGCACACTAATTAGTCAGCTAACAGGAGCTTCTATTTACACATGGGCAAAATAAGCCAAGCTTAAAAAATAAAGCATACTGCTGTTGCTGCTATGCCGAACTGAACTCTACTGAACTGAACTGCTAGCAGTAGCTACTGAAAGTACTTCACAGAACTGAACTGAACTAAACTGCTGCTATGCCGAACTGAAAGCTATATAGCTACTGCTACTGCTGCTGCTATGACAAACTTTCGTCATGAGCTATTGTCACAAAGATTGGGAAGGGCGCACGGTGACAGTTGTTTATGACTAAAACACATCTTGGTCACGAACGCTTGTAATCTTCTGAAAAATTATCATAAACGCATCGTTTCTATGACTAAAAAGTGCTTTGTCATATGAAAATTGTCATAGAAGGCCTAATCTCTTGTAGTGAGGGCGAGCTATATTTTTCAAGTAATCCGTTCCTTTGTAGCATAGATATAGATATATACTATGTATAGACATTTAAAAAAACATAAGAACGTGCCCCTAATCCAACAAAAAAATCCATTACACAAAAGAGGAAGCTGTCACAAGTCAGGTACACGGCAATGGCAGAGCCAGCCATGCGGTTCTGTATTACTAGTACATAGCTCGTGCCTCGTGCAAGAAAATTCTGCACCAAACTCATGCTAGAAACAACACCTGCTCTAGCTCCCCCTCAAGCTAGGCAGCTTATGAACCTGCACAACACAACGCCACCCCCTTCACCCTGCAAGCGCCGACGCTGGAAAGTTCATGCATGGGCGTCAAACGTTCGATCTTCTCGGCGGCTTGGGCGAATCGCTCGCTCTTGAGCTGAACACTGATCTTGGGTACTGAGAATCGACCATCATCTCCTGTAAATTTCCCATCGAATACTCGTCTCAGTTATGCTTAGAATTGAAGTTCGTTATTAGTCGTGTTGGAAAAAAAATTTTAAACGGAAGTGTTGGAAAAAGGTTTGGTTATTATGGACGGAGGATGCTTACGGCGGCGTGCGACAGTGAGACATTGCTGTGGAACGGCGAGCTGTGCATGCCCATGCCGCCGCCGCCGCTGCCGCCCCTGATGGCGCCGCAGTACTGTATGTTGTCCTCGCCGAGCGCGCGCAGCCGGTTGAGCTCTGGGAGCACGACGGCGCCGAGGTCCGGCCGGTCCTTGCGGCGCAGCTCGCAGCAGCGGAGCGCCATCTCGGCGAGGCACTGCGCCTCCTCCAGGGGCCAGTCCGGCACGGCGGGGTCGAGCATGTCCAGCAGCGCTCCGCGCTCTATGGCGCGGCCGACGTGGTGCGACAGCCCCATGGGCGGCTTCGCCGTGATGATCTGCAGCAGCATGACGCCGAAGGAGTAGATGTCGGACTTGACGCCGAGCATCCCCGTCTGCTGGTACTCCGGGTCGATGTAGCAGAAGGTGCCCGCGGTGGACGTCATCCGGTACTGCGTCACGGTGTCGGCGACGGACGGCGGCACGAGCCGCGCCAGCCCGACGTCGCTGATCTTGCTCACGTAGTTGCGGTCCAGCAGGATGTTCCCCGGCTTGAGGTCCCGGTGCACCAGCGGCTCCGGCTTGGTCTGGTGCAGGAACAGCAGGCCCGTGGCGATCTCGGCGCAGATGCGGAACCGGTGCTGCCAGGGGATGACGGGTCCGGCGGCGCCGGAGGAGCGGCGGAACAGGCAGTCGTCGAGGCTGCCGCTGGCCATGTACTCGTACACGAGGCAGCCGTACTCCGGGCACGCGCCCAGGAGGAGCACCATGTTGGGGTGGCGGATGCAGCTGAGCACCTCCACCTCCTGCTGGAACTGCGACCGGCCCTGCGCCGCGTCGGGGCGGAGCACCTTGATGGCCACCTGCGTGTGGTCCAGGAAGCCCTTGTACACGGGGCCGTACCCGCCCTCGCCCACCTTGCGCGCGTCGTTGAAGTTGTCGGTGGCGTGCTCGATCTCCTCGATGGCGTAGCGGCGGTACCGGACCTCGTGCGACATGCCGCTGCTGCCGCGGTTCTTGCGCTCCTCGGCCTCCTTGAGCAGCTTCTTCTCCGCACTGATCCGCTTCTGCACCTCCATCTCCGCGATCCGCTGCGACGCCTCCGCCGCCTCCATGGCCGCCTTCGCCTTGGCCTTCTCCCGCTCGATCATCGCCATCGCCGAACCCTCTGTTATCCGCGAGTCCTGCGTCTTCTGCTCCTCCTCCATCTTCCACCGCTGCAGCTCCATGGCCTTCTGTTTGGCCGTCAGCGCCTCCTTGCAGGCCGTGCTGTACATGTCCATGGTCTGCTTCAGCTCCAGGCGTAGCCTCTTCATCTCCGCCTCCACGTCGTCCTGCTGTTATTAGCATAGGAGTGCATGCATCGTTTCTCTCATCAAGAATTCAAGATGGTGGCAATGACCATCAGAGTTGGGCTAATTAATAAAACAAAACAAAAGAAATCAAGTCACCATGCCGAGGGAGCAGAAGGAAGAGCTGCTGCTCTGCGAGAAGGTGGTGTGGTCCATGCCGCCGCCGAAGGAGTCGCCGCCCCACTTGCTGGGCGTGCGCGACATCTCGAAGCTGTGGTCGTAGCTGTCCACGGAGCCGTTGGACATCCGCGGCGGGATCGCGGAGTGGTGCTCGACGCTCCGGCGCCCGGTGCTGCTGACGAACGAGATGTCCGCCGAGTCCGGCATGGACATGTGGCTGAGGTCGGCGTACGACTTGCGCGTGTTGGCGGGGCCCCCGCGCGCGAACGGCGAGCGGAAGTTGTCGACCCGCGGCGTCTCGCCGTGGTCAGAGTGGCCCCTCGACGACGAGGACCACCGCTGCGACTGCGGCGGCGGCTCGGGCTTGGGCGTCGCGGCGTCGCCCTGCGCCGATTGGATCTGCGACCGGAGCGGCGACACCCGCGGCGCGGCGCGGATGGAGTTGCGCTGCGACGACACCTTCCCCTTGTTGACGATGTACACCGTGCAGAAGTCCGGCGCGCCCTTGGAGATGGTGGTCGGGATGTCCGCCTTGAACCGGACGAAGCCGCCCCTCGCCGTGGCGCCGAGGACGAGCTTCTCCACGGCCGCCTGCGCCGAGAACTCGATGATGGACTTGGCCACGTCGTGCTCGTCCAGCACCACGTCCTTGCAGTGGATCTGCAGCAAGGCAGCGTACATGTCAGAACCTCTCTCCATCAGTGCACGACGACACGCATGCGTGCTCGGATGCTCCGATCGTCACGCACGTCTTTGCGGGTGCAGAAGCATCGGAACGGGAGGAAGAGGTCCTTCATGTGCGGGTCCGTCGGCTGCTTGAACCCGGCGGCGTCCTCCACGCCGCCGGAGGTGCCCTTGGTGTTGACGTGGACGAGGACGATGGTCTGCCCCTTCTGGACCAGCGAGTCGATGGCCCACTTGAGCGCGTTCTGGCTGTTCTTGTCCTTGTCGATGCACACGGCCACCAGCGGGTAGCCAAGGTCCGTCCCCGCGTCCCTGCCGCCGTCATGGTACGACCGCCCCATCGTCAGTCGTCGCTGTCGACGGCGGCGTATGGTGTGACCCTCCTAGCTTCCGCCGGATTAATCGTTCGGCTCACGAGCCACAACACGACGACCGACGAGGATCTCAGTGTTGTGCCATGGCCAGATCGATCGATCAACGGACTGGAGGACGACGGGGGCACGCCGAGGGGCCTGGAGGGCACGTCGTCGGTCTTCTTCGCAGCTTCCTGCTCGAAGGGTTGACCCCCGTTATATTAAGCACACCATTTTGGGGATGTGGTGGCCGTCTGGGCCGTACGTGCCGGCCGAAAATAGAGGTGTTCACCGGGGCTTCAACCTCGTTCAACGGGTGGCCACTGGACAACGGATTCCTGCCCTTTTGGAACACGTGTTATATTACTCGAGTTTTTTTTGTTTACCTTTTTTTTTTTGGGATACAAAGACCCACGTCACAAAACCACCGTGCTTGCATTGCTCACGAGTGCACAGGATTTCAACTTATACCTCCTCCATTCCAAACTAGTATAGGTTATTTCAGCTTTTCCAAAGTCAAACTCAACTTCTTTAACTTTGCATAGTTTATAGATAGAAAAACATATCAAAATCTATAACAACAAATTAGTTTCACTAATTTTTTTCATAAAATATATCTTGAAAGTGTGTTCACTTAAACATGTAGATGCTAACATATATTTTTTTTATAAAAAACTTTGTCAACGTTAATAAAGTTTCACATAGGATAAAGACAAAGTGAGCTATAATTTTGAAAAAAAGAGAGGATTAGTATGACATCATGAATCTATAGGAAACACGTTTCATGCCGTCTAAAGCTAAAATTATTTTCCTATAGATTATGTAAGATGGTGAGATTTATTTCACTTATCAGGCCATTACCTCTTTTACTCCCTCACTTCCAAATTATAAGATATTTTGGCTTTTCTAGATACATTTCTATAAAGCTAAGTCAACCGTAATGCGCTTAATTCATTAAAAAAACTTGTTAGGTGACTCTATTTTCAAATATTGCATTTGAAGTATACATGTGTGTTTGGTTGGGTGGCTAGCTCTCTATCCAAGCTCTAGAATGCATTCTAGCTTTTATTTGGTTGCCTCTTTTGGGCCCGAAGCCAGACCCAACTAGTGCACCGACCATCCCTTGGTCTAGCTACCGGGAAACGCTCGGCCCCTTCATTTTCAAGGAGCCTGGCTTAGCTTGTACAGGCGACAGGACTGATTCCGCTCACATCCGTGCTATTTCACCGCGGCTCGCCTGCCTCTTCATTGCCTTTGTCGCCGAGACATGCCATAGCCCCAGGGTTCGCACTCTGCCTCCACCCTATCGACCACTGCCCAGGAGTCGTTCTCTGCTTCCACCCCGCCGGTCGCCACGTGATCCACGGTCCGCTTCCACCTCGCCGGGCGCCGGCTGTTGGTGGATCCGCGCTCCATCCCCACACCGTGCGACCGTCGCCAGAGGCGGTGCCAGTGGTGACTATCCGCCTCATGCTCGCTCCAAGAGCTCCGCCGCTGGGCTCGCGCCTCCACCCGTCTATGGAGTCATCAACGCAGACTAGATTCAGTCTATAGAGCCGATGGAAGAAAAAGAACACGAGCTGAAGAACAAAGTGAGGCCGTGAGGGAGATGTGATTTTGGCTAAGATTCACCTTCACTAAAAAGAGGTGATCCTATCTAAGCTAGCTAGACAACCAAATACGATTTAGATAAGCCAGACTTTACTAGTACAAGTAAACCAAATACATGACTCTTGTATTACTGGAACCAGGGTTAGGCTGGCTAGGCCTAGTTGGGTAGCTAGTCTAGTCTAGATCTAAAACGTGAACCAAACACAACCTATATGTCGTGTACATGTCGCTAAACCAAGTTAGCTTCGCTGGCCATAATAAATAGACAAACTTTTCTGGTGACTTGGTTGATTTAATTTACAACAACAATGTATTCATTATTCATTTGGTTCCCCTTCAAAAATATCATGTGAACGCCTTAGAATGAAGCCTCAGGTTTATGCATGGAAACAAAGTATGCCTAAAGTTAAACATGCATATTCTTTACCGATATAGTGTATCACGTATCTGTGTCCATACAGTCTCAATATTTTTACATATATATTAGGTTCCTGTCCTCGGGTATATCTGACCTTTGCTCAATTGTATAATTAGATTTATTCAAGTAACAGATTACAATATTGCAGCAGTATATTTTCTTTCCTCAAATCTCTTTCATAGTATTAACTACTAGGGTTATTTTGAACGAAGCCATTACAATTTTCACGTTTTGAGGATTTGCCATTCCAATTCATCTAATAGGAAATTTACCATTATAATTGTTGAACTCGCTGACAAATGCCATTATAGATGTATTTGGCCTCCTTGGGCCCACCTGCAGGTGATGTATCTATGTTGTATTCCCATATAGACCAAATTGCCCTGGGGGACAGAAGGATAAAGCCCGATTCGTATCCGCTCGATTCATCGTTTCAGCGATACGCGTCCATGGCTTCCAGAACAGCAACCTCGATTCATGTCTCGCCGGCGGCGGCTTTGGAGACTGGCGTGGGCGCAGGTTGCCGGTCGCGGCAGGCGAGTGGTCACGGGCGGTCCGTCACTGCGGTGGCGAGGCGGGCGGTCGCTGCGGAGGCAGTTGCGGGCGGGCGCAGCTATCGCAAGCAGGCCGTCACTGTGGTGACGCGGCAGGCAGCCGAATTTTTTACATTTTGGCCCCCTTTTTGAAAGTTTCTCACAAATAGACCCATGACGAAAAGAATTTAGAAAATGGACCCTTAGCTCGGCGCCATTGGTGCTGGCGTCGAACTAACACGTCTCGGCGCCAGCGTCTCTGGCGCCGAGCTCCTGGGCACGGTAAATGACATGGCACTGAGCTCGGCGCCAGTCACTCTGGCGCCGTAGATTTGGCGCCGAGCCTTTAATACCTATGGCCCGTGCCTCTCTTCCTCTCCCTCTCTCGCCCTAGAAGAGCCTAGCTCCACGTCGCCGCTGCCGCCGCCGCCCGCGCCCGCGCCCGCTCCGTGTAAGTGCACGGGGTACTATGCGAGCTTGGCTGACGAGTTTGTCGCTGGCTGCTCAAGTTTTCACGTTCTCTCTCTCGTCACCTAGGCAAATACTCCCTCCGTCCGGTAAATTTTGCAATTGTAAGACCTGAGGGAGCCACCAATGCACAAGGCAAATGACCAAAATACCCCTACTGTTAATCTGACAACTATACCAGAGTTCAGTTTCATCATCATTGCACAGGATATGGCCTACACGTGTCTTTACACAAAGGTTGACACAACATGGCGAGAAGACTCTAGAGACAGAGAAAAAATAAACAAAGCTTCTATGAACCCTAGTTGGTGGCTGAGAATGATCCACGCGGTGTCCAAAATTTGAACCATCTCCAAGTGATTTCCCGCCTGTGATCTCCAAGTGATTTCCCGCCTGTGCCACCCCACGTCCCCTTGTATAAGCTCTCCCTGCAACACCCACAAGATCATCCACTCCCATCAGCCTCCCCTCGTATAAGCTCTCCCTGCAATACCCACAAGATCATCCACTCACACCAGCCTCCCCTCCATCAACCTGGAAGCCATTTTCATCATCAGCCATGCCCATAGATCTCAACATTCCTCCTGATCAACATGGAGAGCTCTTACCTGATCTCAATGAAGAACCTGCACATGAGGAAGATGAAATCGGTCATCTCCGGGAAGATCAACTTCATGAAGATGAAGCCCAACTTCCAGATCAACATGGAGAGCTCTTACCTGATCTCAATCAAAAACCTGCATATGAGCAAGAAGACAAAATCTCTCATGTCCAGCAAGATCAAGTTTATGCAGCTGAAGCCCATTTCCAAGGTCAACCCCTACATCTTCATCACAATGAACGCCTTGGTATGCATGTCATCGATCTCAACGTTTATGCTTCCGAGGGTGAACACGAACATCATGAAGGTAATTCTTTTTCTATTGATTGTATTCAGACAACAATAAGAACCAGCTCAATTTTAATTATCTACTTAAAACTAGAATCATACTTGAATTACATATTGTGCCTCACCTCATTTCAGTAGTTGGAGTACAGGAAGAGCATCCGCAAGATGCATGTCTCATCTTTGGTGGTCCACATGAATTTGATATAAACTTTGAACCTTCTGAGCTGCAGCGACAAATACATCAAGTTCACAGTAAGCTTACGACCTGCTAACCTTTTTCTTTTCAATGGCTGAATACGCCTGCAGTTACAGTTCTCCAATACAGAAAATTAACAACAGTTACAGTTCATCGCTTATACCAATAATTATTTACTTGTACCAACACTCATAAGTGAACCGAAAATTGAACTAAGAAATACTCCTACACAATTGCTCCACAACTCACCATTTCATTCTTTTGTAGGCATGGTGGAGGCCATGGATGAGTATGGTGTTCATACTCACCCTGAGGACATAGTCTTCAATGAAGAGGAGTTGGATGACTCGGATGTTGAAGAACATCACAACATTGAAGTTTCTGAGCAGCAACAAGAGATGCAGCAAGTTATCAGTGAGTACACCATCATCAATCCTTTTTCATTTAATTTTCCAAAGCACGTTGAATTGAATAGTTCAAACATTAAGGGGTTTCCTTCATATATGCTGTAATCATAATGGGTACAGATTACTACTAAAAGGACATTAAATATCTAATGTTCAATGCACCTAATCCAACAGACCTGATTGGTTTTTGTAACTCATGTCAGTTAAATTGATCTTCAAATCTTAACCAACTGCTCTACAATAACTCACCTTGTAATTCCTTTTTTGTAGACATGATGGACGACATGCACGAGTATGGTGTGTATGCTAATGCTGTGGAGGTACACTTCGATGAAGAGGAGTTGGAGGACTCAGATGTTGAAGAAGATCATCATGCTACTCAGAATAGAGCACGTCCATATAGAAATTTGACAGATGCCGAACGACAGCAAATCTATGAAGCATTGCTTGAGAGAAGCAACCATGGAAGACTAAAGAGAAAAAGCACAACTGTAGTTGCTCAATTGTTCAAAGTGAGTAGGTATCGAGTGCAACGCATTTGGCAGAGAGCGAAGCAATGCCGTGCACAAGGAAGGCCAGTGGATGTTAGATCAAGAATGCCCAAGAAGTGCGGGCGCAAAAAGGTACAAGTAGATCTATCTCAGATTCTTAGTGTTCCCTTGCATAGGAGGAGCACTATTCGATCTCTAGCAGAAGCCATCGGTGTAAAAAAGAGCACTCTGCATACGCGGTTCAAAGAAGGGCTACTACGACGCCACTCTAGCACACTAAAGCCATTGTTGAGGGAAGAAAATAAGAAAGAGAGGCTACAATGGTGTATTTCCATGTTAGATAAACGGACATTGCCAAATGAACCCAAGTTCATTGAAATGGACAATATCTTCCATATAGACGAGAAGTGGTTCAACACAACATCCACGTACAGGAAATATTATATGCTACCAGACGAGGATGACCCACATAGGACTGTGCAGAATAAGAATTTCGTTGGTAAAGTTATGTTCCTATCAGCAGTTGGAAGACCTATATATAATGATGCAGGTAATTGCATTTTTGATGGGAAACTAGGAGTGTGGCCATTTGTTAGAAAGGTACAGCATAGTACACTTGTTTCGCTATCTTACATCAATTTTTGGTACTCATTTGTTATCCCAACTTTGTCTCTCATTTACTGCAGGAAGGAGCAAAACGAAGAAGCCGTAACAGAGGGAGAGGGGCCCAAGTCACTAAGCCTATTAAGGTGGATCGAACTACTATGAGGTCGTACCTGATTGGTAACGTTCTAAAAGCTATTGTTCGAAAATGGCCACGAGAACTTAGAGGAAAAACCATATATATTCAACAAGACAATGCCCCTTCACATGTGCCAGTAGATGACGCAGAATTTGCTCAAGCTGTAGCACAAACAGGGCTCGACATACGACTCGTCAACCAACCTGCAAATTCCCCAGATTTGAATGTACTAGACCTGGGATTCTTTGCATCTCTCCAATCGTTAACCTATGAAAGGATCTCTAGGCATTTGGATGAGCTGATTCAGAATGTCCAAAATGAGTTTAATAACTATGATCCAGATACTTTGAATAGGGTGTTCCTCACACTACAAGGGTGTTTGATTGAGGTGATGAAAGATGGAGGAGGAAACAGATATAAAATTCCTCACATTGACAAAGGCAGGCTCGAAGCGCTAGGCATGCTTCCTAAAAGCCTTAGTTGTGACCGACAACTCTATGAGACAGTGATGAAGTCCTTAGAAAAATAATGATGGACATGAGTAAACCCCACATGAGTATTTTGATAGTCCTGTAATATAAAGGAATAAGCCTTTTGCTACTGCTATAATTATATGTCCTGTAATATAAAGGAGTAAGCCTTTTGGTACTGCTGTAATTATATATCCTGTAATATAAAGGAGTAAGCCTTTTGGTACTGCTGTAATTATATAAAGTTTTGAACTTTAAATGGTTTGTGGCAAATGTTTCCATTGTTGGTGGTGTTTTAATTTCAGAAACTTCTCTAGGCCTAAAAGTTCAGCTCATGATATATAGTAAATAGTAAATAGATAAGTTCGGTTCAGTTTACATGCAAAGAATGGAATGTATAAACTGCAGAACATATAAATGGGAATGTAAAAATTATTTGGCCATGATGTTGTACTGTTGTACGAGTAATAACCTCATTATATCATATCAGAGAGTCGAAAACATTGTGAATTTACCTATACAGATTTATAAGAACACCAGTTTCATTATGTAGGATAATTCTTATTTACCAAAAGCAGCATTTCATCATCATGCATATACAACAGTTCATCATTTTGGAGACCTAAATAGCAGTTTATCGTAGCAACTAGCAACCTGTCCAGCATGTTCTGGTTGCTGCCCCGTAGGATTTCCTCGGCCGCATTCACATTCTTGCAGACATCTGCAGCGCAGCACGTACCAGCAAGCGTATTAGCCATGCACGCATATGGGCATCTGCATCTGCATGCGTACGAGTGGCTGTTGGATGGATCGGCTTACCCGACTTGGCCGAAATGTTGTTGATGAGGTCCGCGAGCTCGCCGCTGCCATCGCCGCTCTCCTTGTTGGCCTTCCTCTTCTTCCTCCAGAACGTCCTGTTCCTCCACCTTTTCTTCTTGCTATCTGGCGTGGAAGCCGGCGCAGACGTCGACGCCTCTTCCTTGCCGCGCACACCACCAGGGGCGGAGGCGGACGGCGAACAGCAGCACGCGTCCGCACTGCGGAGTAACTTCTTGCCGTTGCTGCATCTCTTAGCGGCCGATGCGAACAGGCCCATCGTGGGACCGACGCGAGATGGGCAGTGCACCCTCGGGTTGATCCGCGCGAGGAGGGTGGCCGGATTTCTTGGGGATACTTCTACACCGACGAGGGCACCCTCGGGTCGATCCGGCAGGCCGACGGCACCTGCCGCCGCCTCGAGACATGCGCGCGTCGAGGATGAGGAGCTACTAGAGGAGAGGAACGGGGAAAGGAGATCTGCAGGGATGGAGTTCGATTTGAGCGTGAATTTGGGTTCGGGATCAGGATTGTGGATGGATGGGGAAGGAGCTCTGAGGTGGTGCGGGAGTGCTCGGCAGCGAAGGATACGGAGTAGGATGTGGGGAGTCTCGGATGGGGGAGATGAAACGAGTGGCTGAGGACGTTCGCGTGAGGTTTGGCTGTCGGTCGTGTTTTTTTTTAGCGTTCAAGAGACTTCTGTAACCTGGGTCCCACTTGATGTGATAGCCTACTACTCTAGGATTGCAAAATTTGTGGGACAAATTTAAACTCTAAAATTGCAAAATTTACTGGACGGAGGGAGTAGCTAGCAAGAAGATTCTTGCTGCGACGCCCTTAGTTCTGCTATTGATGTTGCTCGTAAAGGTAAGAGAGGCCCTTTTCCATCCTATTGACATTGTTTTTCTCTCGTAACGCCCAGAAATCAGCCAGCAGGTGCATGCATCGTGAGTGCGGGAGACCGAGCAAAAAAAAGTCCACGTGTCACCGTCTCGCTGGGCGTCCCCGCACGGTGCAGCCGTACCTAAACCCACGAGGCCAGGAGTCGGGCTCCGCACGTGGCCGCGCCGCCGCAACCACCACAACGCTGCACGCGCGTCGCGATACAACCGCCGGCCCACCTAAACTTCCGTACGACTGGCAGTGACAGGCTGGCAGCTGCGCACGCGTGGTCGCGCGGAGTTCAAAACGGCCCGCGCGGTGCCGCAACTGAAGCCGCATATCCAACGGCATCTCATCGCATCGCATTGCGCGCGCAGCCGACGCCACGCCAGCCTCGCCGAAGCAAAGACGATGGCGCCCGCCGCGTCCTCCCCGCCGCCGCACGTGGCCGTGGTCGCCTTCCCCTTCAGCTCCCACGCGGCGGTGCTGCTCTCCTTCGCGCGCGCCCTGGCCACCGCCGCCGCGCCGTTCGGGGCCACGCTTTCGTTCCTCTCCACCGCGTCCTCCCTCGCGCAGCTGCGCAAGGCCAGCGGCGGCGGCGGCGGCTCCGCCGGGAACGGGCTCCCGGGGAACCTGCGCTTCGTCGAGGTCCCCGACGGCGCGCCTGCGGCGGCCGAGGGAACCGTGCCGGTGCCGCGGCAAATGCAGCTGTTCATGGCGGCCGCGGAGGCCGGCGGGGTGAAGGCCGGGCTGGAGGCGGCCCGCGCCGCGGCGGGCGGCGCCAGGGTGAGCTGCGTGGTGGGCGATGCGTTCGTGTGGCAGGCGGCGGACGCGGCCGCCGCGGCCGGGGCGCCGTGGGTGCCCGTGTGGACGGCCGCGTCGTGCGCGCTCCTGGCGCACCTCCGCACCGACGCGCTCCGGGAGGACTTCGGCGACCAGGGTGCGTTGGATTCTCCTATTCTCTAGATAGTTCGTTGTGATATTGAAAAAAAAGTCTTATCTTCGCTAGAAAAAGAATGAAAAGGTCTGATCTTGAATCTTGATGCATCATTCACAGCCGCGAACAGGGCGGACGAGCTGCTGACCTCCCACCCGGGCCTCGCCAGCTACCGCGTCCGTGACCTCCCCGACGGCGTCGTCTCCGGCGACTTCAACTACGACATCAGCCTCCTCCTCCACCGCATGGGGCAGCACCTCCCGCGCTCCGCCGCCGCCGTCGCGCTCAACACCTTCCCGGGCCTGGACCCGCCCGAAGTCACCGCGGCGCTCGCGGAGATCCTGCTGAACTGCCTCCCGTTCGGCCCCTACCACCTGCTCCTCCCCAAGGACGACGCTGACACCACCGCCGCGCCAGCCGACCCGCACGGCTGCCTCGCCTGGCTGGACCGCCACCCCGCGCGCAGCGTCGCGTACGTGAGCTTCGGCACGGTGGCGTCCCCGCGGCCCGACGAGCTCCGCGAGCTGGCGGCCGGGCTGGAGGCCTCGGGTGCGCCATTCCTGTGGTCGCTGCGCGAGGACTCATGGCCGCTGCTCCCGCCGGGCTTCCTGGACCGCGCCACCAGCACCGGGTCCGGGCTCGTGGTGCCCTGGGCACCGCAGGTGCCCGTGCTACGCCACCCTTCCGTGGGCGCGTTCGTGACGCACGCCGGGTGGGCGTCGGTGCTGGAGGGCGTGTCCAGCGGCGTGCCCATGGCGTGCCGCCCCTTCTTCGGCGACCAGCGGATGAACGCGCGGTCCGTGGCGCACGTGTGGGGGTTCGGTGCCGCGTTCGAGGCGGGCATGACGCGCGCCGGGGTGGCCGCGGCTGTGGAGGAGCTGCTGCGCGGGGAGGAAGGCGCGCGGATGAGGGCCAGGGCGCAGGAGCTGCAGGCCGCGGTGGCCGAGGCGTTCGGGCCCGGCGGCGCGTGCAGGAAGAACTTCGACAAGTTCGTCCAGATAGTTTGTTGCGCTTGAAAGTTGTCTTTGCTGTTAGATACCCCTACCCGTTCGTTCAGAGGTTTTAGTGTTTTACAGTACTGTATTTACCAACAGAAGAATGGAGTACTTCCGTTTTCTCCTTGTGAAATGAACATTTGAATGTGATGACATTGGTTTTCCTGTTTGTTGGGGCTTCTGCCCAGTGGCCGTCACTCATCTCACCGTCGTTGTCGCGGCCGTCCCCATCAATCACCGGGCGACCGATGGCAGAGGAGCTGATCTGATTTCTGTCAGTTGCTGTTGGATCGATTCGGTAAAGATCAGCATCGGTTATTTACCCTGTTGGCTTAAGCTGAAATTTGACTTACGTTGATCTGTATGCTGAAATGTTGTGAGAGAAAATAATATTTTATAGTTGAAATGTAGCGCGAACAGGGCGATTGATCCGCCGGTTTTCAGTATGTGTCAGTCGAGGTCCGTTTCTGATTGCGTATGGTCATACCGCGTTTATCTGGGCTAGTGGATCAGCTGATTGTGTATGGTCGCAACATGGATCCTCTCTACTACACCATGCACTTTGTGGACGGGTTGCGGGATGATATTAAAGTTTCTGTGCACTTGCATGGTCCTACATTGCTCGATTTTGCTTGTGCTCTTGCATTGTTATTGGAGGAATTAGCGGGATGCTGGTCGGAAGAAGCACTTCCGCAAGCCGGGTGAAGAGCATAAAACAACATTCCAGACTTATACCGGGCATTACGAGTTTCGGGTCATGGCTTTTGGTCTATTAGGTGCATCCGCCACTTTCCAGATGATACACAATCGAGTTGTTTTCTTTTGTTAATTTATTTATGGCCATAACTGCTACTATCCCCCTATAGATGATAATAGTTTAACATCATCCATCATAATTTTTTGATATTAAATTGTAACCAAACATCTGATTGCCAAATTGTGGAATTCATGTCAAGAATATCCCTTAGACAAGCCTGGAGTCAAACAGAACTACTCCATAAAATGCTTGCCATGAGCAGTGCTTCTTCGGCCCCAAATTATAGGTTGTTTTGGTGAAATACCTTTTGCTATGCCTAAATGTACATTATGTCACAGTTAAAACTATGTATCTATTAAAATCAAAATCCTATCATTTGGAATGGAGAGAGCAATTCACTTTGGGAAGTAGGATCTATCAGCAAGCACAGTTATATTATACTGTTATCATGTTGAAGGTTCTCATCTTTAGCTAATTAGCTCTGCCTTTGTGGAACTACTCATTTGGGCTAATCCTACTTTGTCAACCTCTTGGCAGCTAGGCTAGCACATAGTAATTTCAAGGTTGTGCATGTACAAAAAAGGGAACCATCCAAAATTACCAAAGCTCCTAGTGAAATAAACTTGTAAAAAGTAACCCATGCTAAAGCTTACCCTGGAATAATTCAGCTGGCAATGGCATCATCAGTCCTAGCAGCTGAAAAAAAGGGAGACAAAGGCAGATGAGGAGATAATTTGGTTCCTGGAAAAGAGAAGTCACCAACAATAAAGGTTCAGCTATTCACCTTTATAATTCATCTGGCAATGGCATCATCAGTCCTAGCATTTTTCTGAAGTTCAGGGAGCATCACCGTCGAGTAAGGGGGAACATTGGGTTGCATGGTAGCAAGGCAAACCCTAGGAAAAGAAGCAAAGCTTATTATTTTGGAGGAGTGCAACACTACGATGTCTGTGCCGAAGACACAGGGGAGGTAGTGTGTGTGCTGGCTGTCCAAAACCCAGCAGAGCAAATCATGACTGATGATAGGTCTGAACTACACTGTCACCAGTTCCATTGGTGTGTTCTTCCCATCCCTCCACGCACTAGCCTCTTAGTACTACAGATATCAAGTAATGATGGCACACATGTAAAACAATAACTCGCTAATAACACACATCAGCCACACAGTTGAATGCAATTATGCAAACGTATAATTGTCTAATTGTCTATTATTACAGACATATAGATATATGATGGCACACTTGCAAAACAACAATTTGCTAATAACATGCTCGCCGCCCCCACAATTAAATGCGCCGCAGCACAGTTGAATGCAATGGAATTGCAAGCACACACATGAACAAATAGAATCCATATATAGAATCATTATTCCTTGTATCACCACGACCTCGATAATAACATCAGACTGACGATCCCCCACAGTTTAGGATGAGCTTACACAAAGTTTAGACAGAGCTTACAGCCTTACATAGAGTCATAGACTGCTTACGATAGTAGCTACAACTTGTCAACTAATCCCGACAGAAAAGCCTAGTGTCAACTAAGTGTTGTTTCAACTTGTCAACTAATCCCCTAATTGTCCTTACTCATCAACCTCTATCTCCTCATAGGCGCATCTAGTTTCATGGTACTGACGGAGTATGTCAAGTCTAGGCTCATTCCACTGGTCGATCGAATCTGCAACTCCGGGAAGCTGATCAAGAATGGCCCGTCGTCTCTCAGGATTGGAATAGGCTAAGGGGGCGGACTCTTCAGTGAAAGAACGTAGGCGATGACTGAGAGTGAGATTCACTGGATGCTCCAGCAGGGAGTTGATGCGGTCATCCGCCACCTTCACCAGCATCTTCTTCTTCTTCTTCGCTGGCCCCGCGGACATGGCCTCCTCCGCCGCCTCTGGCTTGTTCCCCGCAGCCAAGACCTCCGCTTCTGCTGCCTTGTTCCCCACTGCGAACTCCTTCGCCGGACCCGCCGGAGCCTGCTTGCTCCCCCTCGTCTCAAGCGCCAGCGCCTCCACCTCCATAGCCTCGATCACCTTCGAACCCTAATCTCCCTCTCTCCCTCGAACCTTATATCTGGATGGGTCCCTATCTGGTTGCCAGGTCGCGGGCTCGCGGCGGTTCCCTTCTCCGACTGCAATTCTCTCTTATCGGAGAGACCTCCCTCATCTATTACGTGACCTCCCTCATCTACTACAAATAATGTAGATTGGTTTTTGACCTTGTCTTGATATATTTACATCTATGTGGTCCATGGGCAAAGTGGCAAACAGCTATAGCATTCAGATGCATTGCATACACTCCTGCGAGCCAAATGAATTGTTAATTTGAAAGAGTTTCCACTTTGGGTCTGCAAGTTAGGGATGCGTGGGTTGTGTGCTTGCAGGCTAAATCTATGGTAGCTCGGACAAGGAAGTTTCACTGCCAAAATCAGTATAAGGCATCATGCGTGGATCTCTGAAATTGATCGTGCCCACAAGTTATTCAGGCATCACTGTTCATCGTACTGCAAATAGGAACTTCAAATTCTTTCCTTAAGAAATTCTGGACAGTGTGCTTTGAAGTCGTAATACCATTGCTATGCTATCTTTAATCGTCCTACCAGTGTGTTATTTCTGGATATAGCATTTGTTATGGGAAATACCTAGCGCCCGGACGTCCGCCCCCAGACCCGTGTCTGGACATAGCTCCGCCGCACCCTGTCCCATCCCCCGCGTAACATAGCGTCCGCCGTGCCCGCATAACAGGGGAGCGCGCCCACTCGCTGTGCCCGCAGCAGGTCTCAACCTCGTCGTGCTTGCGTCACCTCCATAGTCGGGGTCTGCATCTCCGTTGTGTGGGGAGATGCCACGAGCTTCTGCTCTAGGACCTTCGGCGGAGGTAGCATGTCGTACGGGAACGGGTTGCGTGCGCCAGCGCATCCTTCAATGGAGCGCCGCCGCCAGCTTATAGCCGATGCCGCCATGGCTCCCGCACTAGCCCTCTCTTCCTCGCTAAACAGCCCTACATTGATATCTACTTTTGCAACACTCAGATGAAATAATCGTAACATACGACTGAAACAGATGAAACATTTGGAACATACAGTTGTAACATAATCATTGTAACATATGTAATATCTAGATAGAATACTTGCAAGATACGTCTGAAATAGATGAAACATATCAAGCATGTTGTTGGAACATATGTGTGAAACATATGCAAACATCCGGATCAAAACACTTACAACATACGTCTAGAACCGATGAAATATTTTGAACAAATGCTTGCAACATGCCTATGAAACACTTGCAATATATGCAACATCACCGTTTTACTTTTGTAATATCCATAAGAAACAAATGCAACATATCTTTGAAACGACTAAAACACTTGAAGCATATATTTACAACATAGGGGAGGGGAAGCTTGGGCGGTCGATTCCAGTCATTGGGGGTCGAAGCCGGCGACGAGCAGCGGCGCACGAGCACCACCAGCACCCAGCACCGACCAGTGGCGCACACGAGCACCACCACCAGCCAGTGCCACCAGCACCGACCTTAGCTTAGCCTGGCGGGTGACATGTGCTACAGAGAGGGAGGGAGCAGGCGGCGCGACGCACGACCAAAGCAAGGAGCGAAGAGCGAGCGGCGCAGGTGGGGCGCGCAACGGTGTGGAGCGAGGAGCAAGCGGCGTAGGTGGGACGCGCGACGATGCAGGAGCGGGGAGCGAGCGAGCGGCACAGGGGCCAGGGCATGGTGGGAGAAGGCCGAGCGGAGTGAGCGAGCGGTGTCTGGATGAGAATAAGAGATAGAGGAAGTCAAAGTTGTAGTGCACGTCACACCACGCGTCCGTCCGGCGGAGGGAGTCGCTAGCGTCGCCTATTTGTAGCACTATCGTTTGTCATGTTTACTAGTTTTGTTGATGTAAGGGTGGAGTATTATTGTGCGAGGTCTTGTAACAGATTTGCAAAAAAACTTGCTCGTATAGGAGCACAACTCAGGGCGACTGGAATGCTTTTTTTTTAAGGTCAACGGGGGGAAGCGTTCCCCAACTGATTTTATATATTGACCCGAAACAGCCCCTTATATGAAGTTACATGACATTTTGCTTTGTTTACAGCATCACACAGATGGTGATGACATCTAGATAAAATTACAACATTTCTACCCTTGTCTTTCCAATTCAAAAACCTGACACCGTTGATCCACAATTTGCTTCTTTTTTTTTGGGGAACCTGAAGCGCCATTGCTCAGCAGCTGCTTTGGAAGCTCCAAAAACTTGTGAAATGTTTTGCCTTTCATCTCTGAAAACCGCTGCATTCCTTGCCTTCCAGAGTTGCCAGCACGGCAGGGCAATGAAGGCTGCAAACTCTTCCCTGGGCACCCCTCTTGGAGGCGCCAATGTATATGTAGGCTGCCCGTATTTTTTCCAAGCATCGATGGCATGTTTAACCTCTCCCAGAAATGCTTACCGAGTATGCAGCCACTGATTATGTGTTCTGGGGTCTCATCTTCTTCATGACAGATCTCGCAGGTGCAATTTTGTAGAACATGTTTGCGCTGTAGCACCGTACGGCACTGAGTACGTCGCTGCACCAGTAGCCACATGAACATTTGGACGCGCGGAGGGGCTGCATTCTGCCACACAAAAGCCGATCTGTCATCGTTCGGTTGGCCGCGTGCTTTGAGTAGCTGATAGACTGCTCCACTGTCCACTGTCCAAACCCGAAGGCCCCTTGATGAATGGCGAGGTTCCATGTTCAGGCTCATCAAGCAGCTGAGTGTCCGCTATGACTCCTTCAATATCTTGCAGTTCCTGCAGAGCCCTTGGAGACAGCCTCGGCACAAGGGTTTGTTGCAGTCCGGACTGCATGGGTTCACGCACAGTGATGTCTTTCTTCGTGCAGTGGCTGAATATTGCCGGATAAATGTCAGCTAGTGCTTCGTCCCCGCGCCAAACGTCCAGCCAGAAGGAGCAGGACTCCCCGTCACCAAGCTGCACAGAGGTAATCGCCTGATATATAGTGGCAGCAAGGATCGCAGGACCTCCCAGTGATCACCATGAATGTCACCCTTGAGTGAAGAGATACAAGCTCGGCCTTGTACCCACTGAGCCCATGCCGGGACAATGAAGCTTGTGGATGAGTTTCAGCAGTAAGCATATATTTTGCGTGCCCATATCTTTTATGCCTAGGCCACCGTGTTCTTTTGGATTGCAAACTTGCAGCCATGCAACAAGACAGCTCGCTGGCGAAGCTTTGCCTGTCTGGTATGTGATATCTCTTGATGATGTATTCATCACTTTACTAGCCGCTGGCAAAGAGCGGCCTTTGGTTAATAGAAGGTCTTCCAATCTCAAAATAAAACAGGTCACAGTACCCAAAACAAAGTGAAAAACAAGCAAATTACAGTATTTAATTTACTCATGAATAGTATTCGAAATCGCAAATGCCATAGTCCTGTGAATCGAGTTGCCCACTATGGAACATGCCGTAGTCCTTTAACCGGCAGAGAATCATGGTTGGACTCTTTCTTTGTTTCATCAATTTTCAGGTGTGTCATTGAAGAACTTGGGACCTCCACGACCGCCGCCAACCTCCTTCACGACGTGCACGCGGCATGGGCGCCGCCGCCGCCGACCGCGTCGCCATCGTCACTGCGGCCGACAAGCGGCCGTTCTCCGAGGCCGTCAAAATCCCTCTGCCCCCACGCTGCCCCCTTCCATCCTGGAGGCAGCTCGGTGGGGCGCTCCAAGGCTAGTCGCTGGGCAGACGCTGACCTAGGCGCGGGCAGCTCTGACGACGAGCCCACTCATGCTGCCACACGCCCGTCGTACCTGGACGCCGCTCGCAAGGCTCTCCGGGCCACGCCTCCGATGCCAGCGGGGACTCTGAACGCGGCGCAGCGTATAGCCGCCGTGAAGGGAACTCATCCGGTGCCTGCAAGGTGGAAGCGGCGTCATCGGCGTAGGACCAGTGCGCCTGTTGGCCGTGGGACACCGTCGCCGCAGGCCGCGCGAGTGCCCGCGCAGCGTCGCCTTCTCCCGCAGTAGGCGGCATGTCAGCGACTCTGCTGCAGACGATGAAGATGAACCCACGCCAGGCTCCAATGCAACTTCGCCTGACGCTGAACCGGCAGATGGGCTATTGCCAGATGGACTACAGGAGAACGTGCGTGCCAGGAGGCCCATGAAGCAGAACCCGCGCTACTTCGGCCCGGCGTGGCAGAGCAAGTGAAGAAGAACCTTGTAACAAACTTGTTCCCTACTAAGAACTCATCAGTTCCTCGGGCTATTGCTGTTCTTCTTGCCTTGCTCCTGATTCGTCCGCTTCCCAGCCCCTCTGCTGCTAACAAAGTGGTACTCAGAGCCTTCGATTCCGTGGGTCTTCCCCTATCTTCCTCCTCTCCACCGCTTCGATACGGCACCGTAATCCCCGTCGGCAGGTCGATCTCCGTCTACGCTTCTGTGTTGGTCGTCGATATCCCGTAGGTCCGATCCGAGGTCGGTGTGATTGGCGGTGGCGTAGTGAGCAGTCCACACTGGAACCCCACGAAATTTCCCACGATTACTTCACCCGATTTCGGAAAGAGCTCGGCGCCATGGATCCCAACTTCAAGATGCTGCTGGACGAGATCAAGGTCGTGTAGACGTCGATCGCCAACATCGACTCCAGGCTGTCCTCCCGCATCAACTCCGTCGAGCACACCATCGCGGGACGCTTCGACAAGATCGAGCATGCCGTCCAGGTGTTCGACACTTGGAAGCCCAAGGTCGACGCATCGATGGAGGAGTTCCGCGCGGAGATCGGCGCGTTTCGCAAGACCGACGAGTCGGTGGAGCGGATCTGGTCCGAGATGACGGCGCTTCGCAAGACCGTCAGCCGCACCGCGCTCGAGTCGACTACAGCTTCACCGATGGGAGTACTGCCGCCACCGCTCGCGTTCCCTGCGCCAGCAACGGCCGGCGGGTCCGTCATCAGCCCAGTTGGGCACGGCGTCGAATCAAGTCACCTAGCTGTTGTCTTCCCCAACAGCTATCTCCGGCTAAGCCTCCTAGCTGTTGTCTTCCCCAGCAGCTATCTCCGGCTATAGCTGCAGCTATAGCCGGAGATTTAAAACTTTGGCAAGGATTCGCGCCGCCCGGACATGTACTCGGCGACCAAACCTCCACCCAAGGGGGCCTTGCCGCTGCCTCTGCCACCGCATCGCATTGAGCGCGGGGCCCAGGAGGCACCGCCGGTGGAGGAACGTCGCGGTCGCGGCGTCGATGATAAACTCAAGACTCTGAGAGACTACCGGCGTGCACGAGGCTTGTGCATTCGTTGTGGCGAGAAGTGGTCACGCGACCACAAATGCTCCGAGACAGTGCAGCTGCATGTATTACAGGAGTTCTGGGATATTTGCCACTCTGATGATTCAGCAGCTCCTGAACAAGATACTGATTCAGTCCACGATGCCCAAGTCCTTCTGGCAGTTTCTGTGGCAGCTCTTAGTGGGAAGTCTTCTATCAATGCTATTCAGTTTCGGGGCAAGGTACAGGGCCATTCAGCTACGATTCTGATCGACTCAGGTAGTTCCCAATTCCCATACCTTTGTCAGTCGTTCTTTTGCAGCCAAACTTTCTGGACAGTCACCATTGTCGCAGCCCTTGACGGTGAAAATAGCAGATGGACAACTCATACAGTGTGATTCTGAAATTCTACAACTCAACTGGTCTGTTCAGGGGTGTGATTTTCAGTCTGATGCTAAGATATTGTCTCTAGCACACTTTGATATCATTGTCGGTATGGACTGGTTGGCTCGCTTCAGCCCAATGCAAGTTGACTGGCAAGAGAAATGGTTATTGATTCCATATAATGATTCCTTTCAGCTACTTCATGGGGAGTTTGAATCATTGCCTCCCGGATCAGTGATTCAGATACATGCCATTGTGCCTGATGCAACCAGATCTGAAGCTCCAGTATACCCTCCTGAGATCGCTGTCTTGCTGCAGGAATTTCAGTCAGTCTTTGCTCCGCCTGAAGGATATCCTCCACCCAGAGATTGTGAGCACTTTATTCCATTATTACCTGGTGCTGCTCCCGTCAACGTTCGCCCATACCGTTATCCTCCGGCGATCAAAGATGAGATTGAGAGACAGATTTCAGAGATGCTGGCTACTGGCGTGATTCAACATAGCCACAGTCCATTCTCGTCTTCGGTGTTGCTCGTGAAGAAGAAAGACAGAACGTTCCGTTTCTGTGTCGACTTCCGTCATCTCAATGCTATCACTGCTAAAACCAAATATCCAGTGCCAGTCATTGAACAACTCCTCGACGAGTTACATGGGGCTTCGTGGTTTTCGTGCTTGGACCTGACGGCAGGATATCACCAAATCAGATTGGCTGCCGGGGAAGAACCAAAAACGGCATTTCAAACTCACTCTGGTCACTACGAATTCCGGGTCATGGCATTCGGTCTCTCGGGCGCCCCAGCGACCTTCCTCAAGGCTATGAACACGACGTTACATCCGGTGCTGCGTAAGTGTGCACTTGTTTTCTTTGATGATATACTCATCTATAGCCGCAGCTATGAAGAGCATGTTGAGCATGTCAGACTAGTTCTGGAGTTGTTGGCTCGTGATCAGTGGCATGTTAAATTCAGTAAGTGCTTATTTGCTCAACGTCAGTTACGCTATCTGGGTCACATCGTCTCGGAGCACGGGGTAGCAACCGATTCCACCAAGGTGCAGGCTGTGTTGGATTGGCCAGTTCCGAGGTCAGTCAAGGAGCTCCGGAGCTTTCTCGGTCTCGCCGGGTACTATCGCCGTTTTGTCAAGCATTTCAGCATGATTGCATGCCCATTGACAGACCTTCTGAAGAAAGGCGCCATATATGCGTGGACAGATATTCGTCATCAGTCTTTTGTGTCTCTAAAGCACGCAATTACATCAGCTCCTGTGCTCGTGTTACCTGACTTTTCTCAGCCTTTCACCTTGGAGACCGATGCTAGTGGCACTGGAGTGGGCGCCGTTCTGATGCAGCGTGGTCACCCTCTAGCTTTCATGAATAAATCGCTCAGTCCACGGTTGCAGGGGTTATCCACATACGAGAAAGAATATCTTGCCATTCTTATGGCAGTGGAGCAATGGAGGAGTTACATGCAACATGCTGAGTTTCATATCATCACTGATCATAAAAGCTTGATGCAATTGAGTGAACAAAGGCTCCATACACCGTGGCAGCAAAAAGTTTTCACAAGACTCCTCGGTCTTTAGTACCGTATTATTTATCGCAAGGGTATTGAGAATGGGGCCGCTGATGCACTGTCACGAGTACCTTCGCCTATGTGCTCAGCCATATCTGTCATCCAGCCTCAATGGCTTAAGGAGGTCTTACTGTCTTATCAAGGTGATCTTCAAGCTCAAGACTTATTAGCCAGATTGACTAACACGTTTGACGATGTGCCACATTATTCACTGCACGATGGCATCATTCGCTATGACGGGCGAGTCTGGATTGGAACATCAACTGATCTGCGTTCTAAACTGATTACTGCTATGCACAGTGGGGCAGTGGGGGGTCATTCCGGAGTTCCTGTTACTTATCGCCGGATGAAGCAGCACTTTGCCTGGACCGGTATGAAAGCTGATGTCCATGACTTTGTCACTGCTAGCAGGTCTGCCAGCAGGCTAAACCTGATCGTTCCAAGTTGCCGGGGTTGCTGCAAACGTTGCCAGTTCCTGACCGTGCCTGGAAGATTGTATCTATGGATTTCATCGAGGGCTTGCCATTGTCCGAGGGATTCAACTGTATTCTGGTGGTAGTGGACTTGTTCTGGAAGTATGCTCATTTCATCAGCCTTCGTCATCCATTTACTGCTGCCAGTATAGCTAAGTTATTCTTCCAGACAGTATACAAGCTTCATGGTATGCCTTCAGCTCTCGTATCTGATCGCGACAAGATTTTCACTAGCACCCTTTGGAAAGAACTATTCAAACTTGCCAAGGTGGAACTGCATATGAGTACCGCTTATCACCCGCAGTCGGATGGGCAAACGGAGAGAGTCAATCAGTGCTTGGAAACGTTCTTGTGCTGCTTTGTGCACGCCTGTCCGCGTCAGTGGCATCAATGGCTTGACCTCGCCGAATTCTGGTATAACACAAGTCTCCACTCCGCATTGGGTAGGTCTCCGTTCGAGGTGCTGTATGGGTACTCACCTACCCAGTTTGGTCTGCAAGCCGCTGACGATGCTCTAGTTACAGACATCACCAGTTGGCTCAATGATAGGGAACTGATGTCAACTGTCATTCATCAGCAACTGCTGCGAGCTAAACAGCGCATGAAGAAGTATGCAGATGAGAAGCGTTCTGAACGGCAATTCAAGGTTGATGATCGGGTATTTCTCAAGCTCCGACCCTATGTCCAGTCCTCTCTTGCTGCCTGTAGTAATCAGAAGCTTGCATTCAAGTTTTTCAGTCCCTACCGAGTCGTTGGCCGCATTGGATCGGTTGCTTACATGCTTGAGCTCCCGCCTTCATCCTCAGTCCACCCTGTGTTCCATGTTTCGCAGCTCAAAAAGGCGGTGGGTGCTCGCCACGTGAAATTTTCGTATTTTGGTCTCTTTTGAAAATATTTTTTAGAAAAATACCAACGCCAAAACATTTTCTGAAAATAGACCATTTTTAGGCGTCTTAGCACATGACGCCGAGGTATGAGGCTCGGCGTCCTGTCACTCAACGCCAAGGTACTGCCACGTCACGGAAGACCGGGGTCGTCGTCGACACGTTGGCGCGTGGGTCCGAGACGTCGGCGTCGTGTCAGCCGACACCAAGTACCCAACCTCGGCGCGGTCGGACTGAGCGCCGAGCTCTGGCCCCATCCGGAGCGTGGCCCAGGCGGCCCAACAAAGCACGGTGGCTCAGCAGCTCGGCGTTGGGTCACTTAACGCCGAGCCTCTAGACCTCGGCGTGACCCGACTCAACGCCGAGGTCTGGACCCTTTAGGCCGCGCCGAGGCCCCTTCTTCTTCCTCCCTTCATTCTGAAACCGCCGGCCTCCCTCTCTTTCTCTTCTCCCCCGCGCCGCCAGCAAACCCTAACCCCCAAAATCGACCCCCGGTGCCACGATCTCGGCTCCCGAAGCTTCCTCGAGGTAATGGTCCCTCCTCTCCTCCATTCTATCCGCGTAGATGTGCTTACATTGTCCCTAATCATGTGGAATCATGGTTGTTTGGTGATTTGGTATATTTGTGTTTTCATTTGCAAAATGTATGGCTAAGGATGATTGAGTGCATTGTTGTTTAACTGTTTTATGTGATGAACATGTTAGGTTAGTTTGGTTTCTAGTTATTTTGGTCATTAGGGTTATTTGTTTATTGTAGGTGTCATTAGGGTTAGTTATTTATTGGTCATTAGGGTTACTATGTATTTTATTTATTTGTTGGTCATTACATTTCAATTTGTTATGACTAGAAATGATTATGTTGTTGGGGTTGAAAAACGATGAAATGATATATTTTAGTTTCTACTTATTGGATTGAAATATATTCATATGTTACACTACTTGTTGTGTGATGGCTGTAGATGGATAAATTAGTGAGGTTGCATCATGGAGGCCGTATTGTTAGGACAAAAGATGATAGTTTGGAATTTCTGGACATGTGTGAGGAGTTGTTGATTTTTTCTGAAACACCATCTTTGACCCAGTTAGTGGAGCGAGTGAAGGTTAAGTTAGGCTGGAATGAAGGAGACGTGCATGTTCAGTTTGAAGGTGTCATAAATGTTGGGTCATCGAAAGGTCCTCGGATCAAGCGGTTGCTCAAAATTACAAGTGAGACTGAATGAAATGATTACAAGGCAGTTGTATTGGCCTCAGAAGTGCGATATTTGGATTTAGTAGTAAGTAAGGAGTCCGGCTTAGGAAATGATAACTTCGAAGCATGGCCATCTTCTCCCGCTCACATAGGTTATGGTCCTTTGCCTGAAGAAGAAATACTTGTCACACAACTAGGCTACGGTGGAGATGAGGAAGAGAATCCGGTTGTCGATGGTGAGGGCAATCATGATAGTGATGAAGAGGTTGATGATTATGTAATTGTTGATGCAGAAGAAGGTTTGGACGAGCGGAGACTTTTCTATTGAGGATGAGCTTAGCGACGAAGATGATCTTAGTAGTGAAGAAGACTTTGGTGATGCTAGGGCTACGAACCGTTTTGACATGGAGATAGCTGGAGATGATGAGTCCTTCGTAGAGGAGATAGCCAAAGACTCTGATGACGATCGCCCTGTTGGTCGTCTGAATTTAAGGAAAATAGAGATATTATCTAGGGTCTTGCCTTAGAGAGATCCACTAGTTGGTGATTTCGAGGACCTTAGCCATGGTCATAGGGCAGTAGCTGATGGTGGGCCAAGTGATACAATTATGCCTGATGTTAGCGGTTGCCTCATCATACGGAAGGGCATATTGTTTGCTACCATGGATGAGTTGAAATCATGGTTGCAAGAGTACTCCATTGTACACAACCGACCTTTTAAGGTCATCAATTCATTCAAGGAGAAGAGGTACACTGTTGCTTGTGAAGAACAACAGTGTGGTTGGAGAGTATGTGCTAGGAAGACGAAGGCAGGCAAATGGAAGATTACCTCAGTGAAGCAACCACATGTTTGTGCCACTGCTGAGGTAGAAGAGAACCATCTGCAGCTCAATTCTAGGTTCATTGCAAGGCAATTATGCCCCGTGGTGAAGCATATGCCAACCATTACGGTGTCTGTGTTGGTTGAGATCATCTTCCAACGGTACAATTACTATGTCAAGTATGGGAAAGCATGGAGGGCAAAGCAGCGTGCACTGGAAATAATATTTGGAAATTGGGAAGAAGCTTATGAGCGCCTCCCTGTAATGTTGAACGCAATGAGGGCCGTAAATCCTGGGATGCACTTCAAGTATTTACCTAAGGAGGGTGAAACAAGGAATGGTAGCCAGGTATTTGGAAGGGCATTTTGGGCGTTCGGGTAGAGCATCGAAGCATTCAAGCATTGCAGGCCCGTCGTCTCAATTGATGGGACCTTTCTTACAGGGAAATTTGAAGGCACAATGCTTATTTGTATTGGGACAGATGCAGAGGACCAGCTTGTGCCATTGGCCTTTGCGATTGTTCGAAAGGAGGACACGGATAGTTGGTGTTGGTTTCTCAGGCTAGTAAGACAAGTGGTAATTGGTCTGGGATGTGATGTTTGTGTGATATCCGATAGGCATGCTGGCATTCTGAATGCCATAGAACAAGAGATTCCTGGTTACGGCCAAATACATCACCGGTGGTGCACCAGACACCTTGCTCAGAATCTTATTAGGCGTGATCACACAAAGGACAACTTCAAATTATTTGAGGAGGTTTGCAGGCAGCAAGAGGTTCAATTATTCAAAGACAAGTTAGATGCCCTAAAGTTAGCCACAAATGTTGATGGCAGGCAATTCTTGAGCGAGTTGATGGCGTCGAAGGATAAGTGGTCACTTGCATATGACACGGGTGGTTGGAGATGGGGCTTCATGACTAGTAACATGGCAGAGATGTTCAACAGCCTTCTAAGAGGTTGTCGTGGTCTGCCTATGACTGCTATTGCCTCATTCACCTTCTATAAGTTGAATTCTTGGTTCGTTTCGAGGAAGAAGCATGCGAGGTCTCTATGGACAGCAGGCAAAGCTTGGCCACTTTTAGCATCTCAGGAACTAGCTTTCTCAAAGAAAAAGTCTAAACGACAGAAGGGTTCATGTTTCGATCCGATCAACCATGGATATGAGATTCTAGAGGGTGGCGGAACTAACATTGGTGGTGAAGACCGGGGTGCTCGAAAACATAAAGTAGTGATCAATGAGAACAAGTGTACGTGTGGAAAACCGATCATATACCATAGGCCTTGCTCCCACATGATTACAGCCTGTCGCCTTAGACGTGTTGACCCTAAGGTCCCTCCCCATATGGTCGCGGAGTTCTCTTTGAGGAACCTAATGAGCACCTGGAATCCTCAGTTCGAGCCATTTCTTGACGAGAGTCAATGGCCTACTTATGATGGCCCCAAGTATGTGGCTGATCTTGGTTTATTCTGGAAGAGTAGAGGAACTAGGTGGTGGAAGCGGTTCAGGATGGACATGGACCGAGCCACGAAAGGTAGATCAACCACGAGTAAGGTTGGGAGACATTTTGTAGAGGACACCCAAAAGAGCCATTGCTCTGGTAGCCATAAGCCGGGCCACAATAAGAGAAAATGTCCTGAACTACTTAGACAACAGGTATCCATCAAGCTAGCTACTAGAATTGCTTTGTGTAATGGTACATTGGTTTACTTTTGTTTTTTTATTTTTATGTTACTTTGTACCACATACACATGCTTTAACTTATACTATTGGTTTGGCATTGCTTATGTTGTAGGATGGATCGGTTCCCCCTTCTTGATCCAAGGTTCGATGAGCACCACCGGGCTCGGAGGATCGAGGACGGAGAGGTATATTCAACAATTCGTATGAAAACATTGCATTGTTCATGTTTTGCTCTATAGTCCATGCTCTTTATAAAGTGACATGAACTAATACTTTTTCATGCTTGTTTTTTTTGCAGGTTTTGAATGTGCTGAGGCCAATGACACATGAGGCCTCTACGACCATGGTCTACGACGAGAGGTACACGCCCCTCCTAAAGCTGGCAAACCTTGCTACTGTTGCTCGTGTTTGTCGTCGAGGCACGCCACCTTTCAACCCAGCGGTGCTGACGGCGTTGATAGATCAGTGGTGTCTGGAGACACACAGCTTTCACCTACCATGCGGGGAGATGATGGTCACTCTCGAGGACGTTGCCATGATCCTTGGAGTCAAAATCCGAGGATTCCCAGTGACAGGAGACACGGAGTCTGAAGGATGGCAGCAGTGGGTTGAGCACTTCTTGGGAAGGCCCCTAGCGGCAATTGAGGCTGGCAAGAAACGGCGCAGCAGTGGGGTGTCCTTGAGGTGGCTTCATCAGCAGTTTCGGGAGTGCCCACCCAACGTAGACACCGAGACCGTGACATACTACTGTCGGGCCTATGTCCTCCACATGTTAGGTACGGTTCTCTTCCCTGACGGCACTGGAGACACGGCGTCCTGGATGTACATCCCGTGGCTTTTGAACTGGGAGGATGCCGACAATAGGAGTTGGGGCTTGGCTATACTTGCCTTCCTGTACCATCAGCTTTGCGAGGCTTGCCGCCGTCCTGGAGGCGCGCACGCTACAATGTCAGGCTACATCACACTGTTGCAGGTAATAAAGCAAAGTTGTACAAGTTACCACTACAATTCAATGTTTTTTCTTAACAAAAGTGATTAACATTCATGTTTCCACTCTTTTTTTGTAGATTTGGATGTGGGAGAGGCTTCCAGTTGGGAGACCGCATTAGCTTGATCCCCCACAACCTTGGTTTCCTCAAGGAGACGCAGTTGTCGCCCCTACCATGGCACACCTCTACGAGCGAGCCCATAGAACATACCACGTGTCACGCCACGCGTACATCAGCTTCACCAACGAGCTGGACACCCTTTTGCCACAGCATGTAAGTTTCCCACCCTTTTGCCCTAATCGAGGATATGTGCACAAATTGAGCGTCGACTAGTTGATGACGACGTTGTGTACAGGTTCAATGGAGCCCATATCGGCGGAGGCAAGTAACGGATCTCAACTTGAGCGCCTTGTGCATGGCAGACGAGGACGTCTGGACGATGAGGACCCCCCTTATTTGTTTCTATGCAGTGGAGTACCATCTCCCTCACCGTGTAGCACGGCAGTTTGGTAGGCTGCAGCCTTCTCTGCCCGATGATTTCTCCACCTGTTGGCAGCTCCACAAGTACGTAACATACAATATTTTGTTCGTTTCACATGAAAGAATCATTGAGTAGGCCTTCATATTGCCGATTTGGTGTAAAATTTGCAGGTTCAACAGACAAAAAAAATAAGAAGATCACCAACTGGCAGCTAGAGCACCAGTGCTACATTGATGAGTGGATGTTGATGGAGCAGAACAACATGGGCATCCACGCCGTCCATCGTGACAAGGCATTCCATGATTACCTTGTTTGGTTTGGTCAACAAACAAGGCTTCAATTGAGGCCCGCTTGGACGGAGCAAGACATTGCTAACATTGCGAGCGAGGATGAGGGCAACAACCCATATGACCAAGCTACCCAAGAAGGCAGGCAAGTTGAGATCGCCCCTGCGTTAGCCAGAGCTGTAAGTGATACAACTATTTCAATCACTGAGGTCTTTACTGTGATAGAGACTTAAATTATTGTTTTTGTTGCATAGAGCATGGAGATAATGAGGACAGTGGCCGACCAAGGAAGGGCATTGATGATTCCTGTGCGCGATCCTGATGAGGCCTCCATGTTACGACAGCACATTCAGGTAGTCTTCTCTCATTCAGTTGATGTTACATCTTTATATAGTTTTGCGACCAACCCCACTTACTAATAGTGCTTTCAAAATGCAGCGTGCCATGCATCGCCTACGAAAGGTAGCTGCACGCCTTGGATGTAGACATTCCCCGGATGTGGCAGTCCCACAACAGCTTGGTGCTAGACCTTCTACTGCACATGTTGGAGGGACTTCATCTTCACATGGTGCACATGGTGGCAGGACTTCTTCTTCACATGGTGCAGCAACTATTGCAGAGGGTGGTCAAGGACATGGTCATTATGATGATGAAGTTGATGAAGGACAGGGAGAGTACTATGATCATGAGTATGATGAGATTGGCATGTCCCAGCTTGGAGATGCACCCCAAGGAACTCAAGGCCCCTTCGGTTCTGGACGTCCACATAGGACGCTCAGACCAGTGGACAGGTACACTCCAGGTACCTATCCGTTTGGGAGGGGAAAGCGTTACGCTCGCCGTCCACGTTAAGGTACAAGGAGCGATAAAAGATCCAAAGACTTCATATGCTTTATTTTGTGCATAGACTATGTATGCATTGGACCTTGTACTATGTTTGGACTATGTTTGTTGATTGATGAAGCATATGTATGGACTATGTTGGATGTTGAATGTGTTGGACTATGTTGGATGCTTAATGTGTTGGACCTTATGTATGTACGGATGTTGAATGAATCTGTCTGTCAGTGTGGTCATGTGTTATGTGAATGTGTGGAACGTCGCCATGTTTCATGTTTCCAGCTATTAAGGGCCTCCGTCGCAACTCACAAGGAAGAAGGGGTGTCATCATCCCCATCCTCCATGTTACGATCAACCTCTGTTGGATCCATGGTGACATGGCAAGCACGCAAAGGGGATGAAGCGGCTTAGGAGAGTCGGGGAGCTAGCAAGCTCAGGTCCGTTGTTGGCACAAGGTCATCGTCGGCTGATTAGAGTAGTGGGAAATAGTGAAGCAAATCAAAGAAGAGGTATATTTTGGTGAACCCAGGGGCTCGGCGTTTAGTCATTTGACGCCGACCCCTGGTACATACTGGAAAACAATTCACCGAAGCGCCGAGGTGCCCAACCTCGGTGTTTATTCGTTTCACGCCGACCCCTGGTACATACTAGAAACCCTTGCATCGAAGCGCTGAGGTGCCCAAGCTCGGTGTGGGGTAAATTGACGCCGAGCCATGAACCTCGGCGTGTTACGACTAAGTGCCGAGGTTCGGCCCAAACCGGGCGATGGCCGTTGCCAAACCCTAGGGTTGGCGTGGGCCAACTCGACGCCGAGCCTCAGCCCAACTCGCAAACGGCCGAGCCAAACCCTAGGGTCGGCGTGGGACGACTCAACGCCGAGCCTCAGCACACCTCACACACGGTCGAGCCAAACCCTAGGGTCGGCATGGGCCGACTCAACGCCGAGCCTCAGCCCAACAAAACCCAAACCATTTGGTATATGTTGCGATCCTATTTGCATGATTCAAATGAAAAATCTTTCTCAATGATTCCTCTTTGACTAACACGAGTTATACTAATAAGAGTAGACAAGTTATATTTATGTTTGTATGTTTGTTCCTGCAGGAAAAACCGATTGTTGGTTCGATTTCAATCCCCTATTTTTAGAGACTCAAATCTTTTTTTCAGTTTGGGAATCAACCATAGTACATGAAACTTAGAGGTAGGTAAACTGCAATTTATGAAATAGCGGAGGCACAACGATTACACTCACATCAAAAGTAACAAATGGCATGTCGCAAACTAAACCTAGCATGCCTTAGGGGATTGAAAGAAACAAGTGATACAGACATTGCAAAGGGTACACACTCACATAAAAACTAACAAGGGCATGTTGCAAACTAAACCTAGCACGCCTTACGAGATTGAAAAGAACAACTCATACAAGCATTCCATATTCGGATTGACTAACAAATGTTGGTCCTAATAATGCTCCCACATATTGAACTAAGTTACGCCTTCCCCATAGTATCCTCTAGTTGACGGAGGCGGTGGTGGTGGCGGTGGCGGTGGAGAAGGAGGTCCGTCCTTCTTATGGTACGGGCACTCGCAGTACGGATTATTGCATAGTGCCTCCTCTGCATCATTGCTGTTGTCGTCGTCCGACTTGTCCCTGTTACCACTTCCAGGGCCATACTCTAGGTCAAAGATGCGTCCCTGTAGATATGTGATGTACTGTTGATGGGGATAGATAGGAGGAGGGTCGACCCATCTAGTGAAGCCACAGTTATCTGGACAGCTTGAATCCTGAAAACCCATCTACCAATAAGTACTAGTAGAAACCAAATGCAAATCTAAAAAAGGAGAGAGTTCAAAGGCAATACAAATCCTCACGGGCATCTGAAGAAACGACGGCCTCCACCGTCATAGTCGTTGTACATCTGCACAACGCAATCCAAACCGTGGCGGCATTTTGGCCAATCTTCAATACGCTTCTCGTATGATCTAAGAGGTCTCTCACGGGTGAAGTCACTCTTCCTCTCCAAAGGAAATTCCTCTATTGGTTCTTCAAAAGAATCAGGACCCAGAGAACCCTCCCACACAATCGGAGGTCCCTTCCTCACCCCCTTTCCTCTCCCTCCGCCGAAACCCTTTCCACTCGAGGAACCTCCGCTCAACATTTGCTAAAACTAAACCAGAAAACAAGTTGTGTGGATGTGGAGCAAGACATGGAGCACTATATATAGAGATGAAGGCAGGTTCACCATGAATGCTACTTGACAAAAAACATGTGTGCGTACTCATTTATTGAATCTACAAAGGCTAGATGCTTCATCTGAAAAGCCTACAACCATAACTGGTCATTTCATCTGAAAAGGCTACACCTGTGTTTTGTCACTTCATCTAAATGCAGTACATCACTCTGATATTAATTCATTGCGTATACGGATACAACAATAAATGAATCTAGGCTTTTCAGTGAGTTTTCAAATAGACTTGTAGCCCTTTCAGTGACTGCAACAACACAAGTAGTCTTTTTAGTGATACAAATAGTACCACTACAGTCTTAGGATAGTTAACGAAGTACAGGGCATAAGACCATCTGAAATAAAATCATAGTGCATTACAACATAATAAAAAAAGTCCAGGGAATAAGTTCATCTGAAATAAAAGCAGAGTGCATTACAACATAGTAAAAAAAGTCCAGGGCTACACGACATCGCTCGTGAATGAACCAAATACCTACTGAGTGCAACGAGGCCACTTTCCCTTCCTCTCGACATCAGGATTCTCCTCCATCGCTGCCTTCGCTCGGCGCACACGCTCAAGCTTCTTCTCCCTCTCCGCCCTGTATGCAGCAACACGCCTCCTTTCCTCCTCTTCCTTATGCTCCTTTTCTATAGCCTCCAGTCCGCGTCTCTGCTCAAACCTCTCCTTAACCTCTACATCCCACTCCTTCAGGCCTTCTAGACGCTGCTTGTCCGACTCCTTGATCTCAGTGTCAATCCACTGCTCAAAGTCACACAGTGGTGGAACGGTCTGCAAGAAAAACAAATTGTTACAAAACAAATAAATAAGCAATACTTAATATCACAAGAAAATTAATTAACACAATAAAAATTCCTCACAAACGATGCACGGCGCTGTTGCTTTGTAGGTTCCCATGCATAATTGGGACACATCCAGTACCTCTGTCTATATGTTTCCTCATCTTCAGAGATGTCTACCTTGCAAGGATCACCACAAAAGCACATTGGTCGAGGAACACCTTCAGGGAGAGGCTTTAGGTCGTAGGGATTTGCCCTCTGGCAACCATAGCTACAATTGAAAGAATTTAGTCATATTAACGGAGAACCAAACCTAAACCTAGGGTTTTCTATTTGTTGCACAGATAATGAATAAACATTGGGATTACCTTGGAATACGAGTTTTACCACGCCTTGGCATCCTAACATTACGTAGAAAAAAAATCAATCCAAAGTACCTTGCAACGAATGTAAAGGTACTAACACTACATCACCATACCTCCCAAATAAGCTTTTCATTATAAACCCTAAACAAATTTGAATCCCAACAAACACAAAATTTAACTCAATGATTATAAACCATAACATATACAACAACAACACCAACAACCATACATTTGGGTCATTCAATCATTTGAACCACCATACATTGCACGAATGACATGAACATGAACCAAACCTATAATGCCAAGTTCAAAAACAAACAAATCTAAATGAATGAATTGAAAGAGGGGAAAGAGGAGTACCTTGGCAAAACGCCTTGGTCATAACAAATTGAAATGTAATGACCAACAAATAAATAAAATACATAGTAACCCTAATGACCAACAAATAACTAACCCTAATGACACCTACAATAAACAAATAACCCTAATGGCCAAAATAACTAGAAACCAAACTAACCTAACATGTTCATCACATAAAACAATTAAACAACAATGCACTCAATCATCCTTAGCCATACATTTTGCAAATGAAAACACAAATATACCAAATCACCAAACAACCATGATTCCACATGATTAGGGACAATGTAAGCACATCTACGCGGATAGAATGGAGGAGAGGAGGGACCATTACCTCGAGGAAGCTTCGGGAGACAAGATCTGGGCACCGGGGGTTGATTTTGGAGGTTAGAGTTTCATGGGGGCCGTGGGGGATTTGGGAGCCATGGGGGAATGGAGGAGGGGAGGGAAGAAGAAGAAGGGGGCCTCGGCTTAAAGGGTCCAGACCTCGGCGTTGAGTCGGGTCACGCCGAGGTCTGGAGGCTCGGCGTTAAGTGACCCAACGCCGAGCTGCTGGGCCACCGTGCTTTGTTGGGTCACCTGGGCCGCGCTCCGGATGGGGCCAGAGCTCGGCGCTCAGTCCAACCGCGCCGAGGTTGGGTACTTGGCATCGGCTGACACGACGCCGACGTCTCGGACCCACGCGCCAACGTGTCGACGACGACCCCGGTCTTCCGTGACGTGGCAGTACCTCGGCGTTGAGTGACACGACGCCGAGCCTCATATCTCGGCGTCATGTGCTAAGACGCCTAATAATGGTCTATTTTCAGAAAATGTTTTGGCGTTGGTATTTTTCTAAAAATTGTTTTCAAAAGAGACCAAAATACGAAAATTTCACGCTCGCCACACGGTTACTCCTACTCTACCTCCATCTTTGGTACTCTGGAGTGTGCCTGCTCATATCTTGCAACGGCGTTAGGTCACCAAGGGTAAGCGCCTTGTCCAGCAGGGGCTCGTTCAGTGGTCTAACTTACCTGCTTCTTTGGCAACTTGGGAAGATTTGGAGTACTTGCGCCAACAGTTTTCTCACACCGGTATTTGGCAACAACCAGGCGCGCAAGGGAGGGGGAATGTCAGCGACTCTGCGGCTGACGATGAAGATGAACCCGCACCAAGCACCACTACAACTTTGCCTGACGCTGAACCGGCAGATGGGCTATTGCCAAATGGACTACAGGAGAACGCGCGTGCCAGGAGGCCCATGAAGCAGAACCCGCGCTACTTCGGCCCGACGTGGCAGAGCAAGTGAAGAAGACGGTAGCGTAGCCGAGTTGAGTTCTATATGTATCGACCAGCTTCTTGCTGAAGGGGTTATGAAAGAACCTTGTAACAAACTTGTTCCCTACTAAGAACTCATCAGTTCCTCGCCTATTGCTGTTCTTCCTGCCTTGCTCCTAATTCGTCCGCTTCCTAGCCCCTCTGCTGCTAACACGGCAAGGGTCCCAGTGCATCAGCGCCTCGGCCCACGGCGTAGGGTGTCGGTGCCTGGAGCATCTCGGCAGCCCCATCGAGGGCCCGACGTCGACGCCGATGTTTTCCAGACTGTCGAGAGTCGTTGCCACCGGCGCGGTCCGGGGAAGGCGGCACCCAAACGCCACCGCCCCATCCCGCTGGAGCTTATGGGTCTCTGCTTCAACTGCCTCGCGCATGACCACATCGCCGCTCAATGTCGCTCTCCGTCCCACTGCTTCTGCTGCCGGGGTACTGGCCATCGGGCCAGAGCGTGCACGCGAGTGCAGTCGTCGGCGTGTGAGCCTTCGTCCTTGCTGGCACGTTGCCCTAGCCGGAGTGCCTCTAAGGGATGTCGCTCCGCTGGTTCGAGGTGTCCCAGCTCGTCGCCAGAATGTCGTGCCATGCAAGGCCAGACGCCGACAATGTCTTCGCCTTGTGTGAAGCGGCCGACCGCATCGTCATCGTCGCCGCAGCAACACCACAACAGCAGCCTGCTGGTATCCCCACCTCTGGGTGACATTAATAACCGGCCCAAGGTCGAGGTCTTCGTCGTCCAGAGGAACGTGGACCTCACTGCTTCTGGTGCGGACCTCCCCCTTGTTCTTGTTGCACTTGTTGGCGAAAACTAGCCAGCCACCATACTGGAGGAGTTCCTGGCGCACCTTTCCTCGAAGTTCCATGTGTCTGTGGGAGTGCCCAGGACCTGTGCTTGGCTCGGAGGCCCCGTTGCACGTGAGTGCCTGCAGGACGACCACTGTTGCGTTGATATGCAGGGAGGCAAAATGTAGATATAAACGGTTCAGCTTTGGGACTTTGATCCCATGCTGGTTGAGGTGGAGGCAGGTCTCATGAGCCAGGGCGTGTCGGAGGTGGCCCTGGCGGTGGACCTGTGCCTTTCAGGCCCGGACGAGTGTGGTTTGGGCCAAACCTCACCAAGGCCATCACTCCTGGAGACAGAGCAGGCTGGGGGATTCCCACCCCCGGTCCAGGTCGACTCCCCCAGCAACCGGGAAGATGCAAACGGAGGCGGTTCAGCCATGCTGACTGTTGATGGCGGAGTGCCTCACGCACCGGCCACGATGTTGATTCAGGAGAGTTTGGAGGAGCAGCTCTGCCTTCCTTTGTAGACACCCCTCATCCGCAGGTCACCGAGGTTGCACAGGCCTCGAACGCTAGCCCCCGTTACGTCGCTGCGGCGCAGTGACCGCATTGCTGCCAAGCCACGCGAGGCAGACTCCACCAAGCAGGCTCAGTGTGTTCTCATGCAGAAACTGGGAATGGTGGCACCATCGCCCAATGTCGACTCCGAGACGGTGCACAAGTACAAGGCTACCTTCAGGGCGCTGCTGTCAGACTCTACCCAGGAGGCGCTGCAACTTCTTTTTGGTGGGGAGTTCGCTTGGATATGGTCGGGTTGGACGAGGTGGCCAACTAGCCCCTTCGCTGCCAACACCACTGTCGCTCAGTAGTCATGTTTATTGTGTAATTACAACCACGTGCGAGTTTGGTGAGGGTAAAAGGTGTGGGTTTGTGTAATCTTTGGATTACCGAAACTTGAGACTGACTATGACAAAACCCCCTTTATTCTGCTTAATGAAAAACGTGCTAAAGCACGATCTCGAAAAAAAAAGAACTTGGGACCTTGATTACTTGTATTATAGTAGAAGAAAAACTCTTCCCATGACGAGTATATATATACTACAAATATAGATAGATTTTTGCCCTTGTCTGCTCGATACATTTACATCTATATATGTGGTCCGCGGGCAAACGGCTATAGCATTCAGAATTTCAGATGCATTGCATACACTCCTACGAGCCAAACGAATTGTAAATTTGAAAGAGTTTCCACTTGGATCTGCAAGGTAGGGATGCGTACGTGGGTTATGTGCATAAGCAGGATAAATCTATGATCGCAGTAAAGAATTCAAACAAGCAAGTTTCGCTACCAAAATCACTATATAAGGTATATATGCGCAGATCTCTGAAATTGACCGTGCGACCACAAGTTCAGGCATCACTGTTCGCTTGCTCGTAAACGATCGTAAATTTCCAGCCGGGAACAGTGTTTTTCTCTCACACCAAACCAGCCAGCAGTAAATAATCCACGATACGATACGGCCTCCCGAACAGGCTGCATAATAGTCTACCAATGAAGAAGCTAATTAGCAAAATGGTGGACTGGATATTGGTACTCGTTCTCCCATGTGTTTCAGATCTGCTGAAAGAGGCACCTGTTTTCTAAATGTAAATTCGCAAAAGGAAGCATGGACTATGGAGGAGCTAGCACTAACATTGGAAACTGAAAGTAACAGTCTAAACTTACAAACACCAAAGTGTTACTCAAGCTCAGTACAAGGTAACATTGAAATATTCGGTGCTGGTCTATGGTATGCTCCGGTTTGCACCTTGCAATACTGGGCTACTCATGGATTTCAGCTGTGGTGTAGCTGTGTTTGTAACATTCCATTCCTCTTAATGAAACACTCTTGCGCTCATGCGTATGTTCGCGAAAAAAAGGTTGGCTTAAAGTCATGCAAGTTAGAACAACCAAAGCACTATGGAGGATCTGATCTCTGCGGGTAATGATGCAAACGCAGAGCAAATTACAATAAAGACATACAGGTTGCTGGCTAAAATGCTAGTGAGAGCACTGAATTTATACAGACACCGGTATGTAACAAGTATGTAGTAGTATTGAAAATGAAACCTATCACCCAAACCCCATAACCATTGGTGCCAAGCGGAGCAGCGGCTCGAGCGTGTCCGGCGCGAACTTGCGCGCGAACACGTAGCAGACGCCGCTCCCTCCGTCATTGTAGGCGGTGCAGTTGTTTTCGCCGCCTGGGCCGAAGCCGCCGCCGGCGGCGCTCGCTCTGATCTCCCTGATCAGCGCCTCCGTGGCGTCCCCTGCCCCGTGCGTGCGCGGGTGAGAGCCGCCTCCCCTCCAGTCCGCGTACGTGAGCGTCCGGTTGGCGTTGCGCGTCCACCCGAGCACGCTCAGCAGCGTCGGCAGGTAGTGCTCTTCCGCGAAGCAGTACCTGTTGCGCGCGCAGTACTCGCGGAACGCCGGGAAGTAGGTGTCCTCGGAAACGAGCTCGACCGCGAGCGCCCGGTCCATCTCGAACCACTGCGCGCCCTTGCGCCACTGCGCGAGCGTGATGTTGCCGCCGGCGGCGCGCTGGCCGAAGAAAGGGTCGTACCGCACCTCGCTGTCGTGGTTGACGAAGCTGTCCACGAAGCTGGTGTTGGAGCCGGTGAGCAGCGCGTACACGGTGGTGAAGTTGTAGAGGGGGATGCACGACTCCGAGAGCAGCGCGAACCGCTGGTTGCCGAGGTCCAGCAGAGCGTTCGCCACCAGCCGGCGCGCGGCGTCCACCAGGGTCACGTCTCCCCAGGACGTATTCTGCAGTGGCCAAATTCTTTACTTTGTCAGTGGCAGTGCTGCAACCTTTTACATACGTTTCTAGTATCTATATGTGATTATTACATTTTACATACCTGGCTTCGGATCATGCGATCGTAGAACACGGAGTCCTCCGGCGGCGAGCCGGTGTAGGACGGATCCGCGTGCACGTAGATGGAGTAGAGGCCGTCGTGCCCCTGGAAGAACTTCTCCCACAATGGCCGCAGCGGCAGGTCACCCCTTGCCAGGAACAAGAAGGCAACCTTTGGCACGCGGTGGTACGGCGTGGCGCGGACCTTGGGCGACATGGACGCCCACCAGAGCAGCTCCTCGTCGGTCATGTTGTTGCTCTTGACACTGCTAAGAGAGCCAATCATCAGTTCCACCTTAGGGCTTTGTACTGATGTCGTTGAAGGTGTAGATGGAGGTGGCGATGGAGGAGGCGGAGGTTGTAGGGCCGGTGGTGGCGGTGACGATGGCACAGGCGGCGGCACCAATGGAGGTGGTGATGGTGACCACATCCTCGCAGAGGGCAATGGCGGCACGAAAGGGAGGTAGAAATTTGGGAACTTGGCGTTGCAGGTGATGCTCACGACAAAACCCAAGGAGAAGCAGAGAAGCATAGGCACCACCACGCCGAGGAGATTCCTTCCTACTACCGGCATGCTTGTGTCGTTCATGGTTTAGCCGCAGCCCGCAGGCTAGCCGCATGTGTGATCCAGAGAGATGCAGCAATGCCAGTCTATAAGAGTGACGTTGAATACACGTATTGGCGCGTATACACAGCTCCGATCCGATAGATCCACTTTGCTTTTTCTGCAAATTAACAGGTGTCGCTTGTGGTTGCAAAAGTTTGCGGTGTTGACTTCTAATTTGTTTCAACATTTAGGCCCTGTTTATTAGATTCGTTATCTGATAATAGTTAGCTAGCTAATACCTCATTATCTGATTTGGTCTAGCTAGTTGAATAGCTGTTTTCTAAAGGTCTAGCTAACAATCAGCTAGTCTATCATCTGTGCCTGATTGGATCCAAAAGAGATAATTATTATTCCCTCCATTTTAAATTATAAGTCGCTTTGACTTTTTTTGGTACGTTCATTTTGCTATGTATATGGACATATGTTATATCTAAATACATAACAAAATAGATATAAAAAAATCAAAGTGGCTTACGTACAATTTGGAATGGAGGGAGTAGCAGAGAACTGCCTATCTATAGGATCCAAACAAGGCTTTAATTATTGGACATATGTGGGAAGCTAATTTATCAGTCGCACATTTATCATTTCTTTTCGTTACTAATTACTCCCCAGGGAATATGTAAGCTTCGAAATTAGATCTTATGACAAATATCGGCCTGCTCGAGTGGGGATAGATGAGAAATTAAACAAATGCAGCTTGCCCTTATGGAGCACAAGGGGCACTTGCAAACCAAATTAAACTGTACGTGCATACACTCAAGAAATGCCAATACTGACAGAACGATGCAATTGTTGTGTTTCCATCTTTTCTCGATCTGTCTACCTTCTCTCTCTTTCTCTCTTCTCTATCCCTACCTCTTCTCTATCTTTGCTTCTAACCCTCTCTCTCTATCTCTTCTCTACTACTACTCAGTACAAAAGCTTATTAGGCGTCATTTTTGGTTGACAAATGCATAGTAACGAAACTAAGGGCCTCTTTGGTACAAGAGCTAATTGCTAGCCGAATTAAAATTAGCTAAAATTAGTCATAGTACATTCAAACAGGAGAGCTAATAGGTGGGCTAATTGTTTAATCAAGCTGTCACTAGTTGTTAGCCAACTAAGGGTCTGTTTGAATGAGTTAGGTCTAGTTACTAGTTGGACTAAGAATTAACTTAAATTAGCTGAGTTTGGCTAGCTAGTTGGCTAACAATTAATTAGAGACTTGGCTAAAAATTAGTCTATTTATTAGCCTTCTTCTTTAGATGCACTATAGCTAATTTTAGCTAAACTTTAGCTAGCTAGTAATTAGTTCTTGCCAAACAGGTCCTAACTAGCAAACCTTAGTTAATTTGAGCTAATTTTTAGCTCAACTTATAATTAGCCCTGACTCATCAGACAGACCCTAAATAGACGAATGCAATAGTTTTATATTCATTTTTTGGGGTATTGTGTGGTCAGAGATGAAATATTGTGAGATCAACGCAGAACATGGTAAAGAGTTAGATCTCGTTCTTAGTAAAGAAACATAGGAACGACACAACTTACTCTAGAGCATTCTCTTAGTATGTATTTCTCAACTGTTAAAATATGTGCAATAAGATGACAAATATACATAGGAGCACAAGCCCGAAGATTCAAACCCTATGCTTAGCCTGCTCCTCATTCTAGAGCCAAAGTTGACTACACAATCTAATTGCCGTAGTGGGATCGGATCACCCTAAACGCAGCATGTTAAAACAGTGACCTGTAAGAAGTAAGAACTAAGCAAATATTAGCACTTTTGACCTGACTCAAATTAAGGCCAAAATTTTCACGCGTACCCACACATGATTGCTACGGGGAAATATGATTTATTTTAAATAATAATATGATCTAAGTAAATCCTAATAGTAGTTTGGGTGTGGCTGCATGCTTGTGACCCTTTCCATGCCCCCTATTTCTGGACACTAATAAGCTTCTATTGTGTGTAGGTTAGGCAAAGTTTGCCTGCCAAATTCCTAATGATGGAAAAAATAATTTTGGAAGTCCCTAATTGACTACGAAACATAGCAGATGCTTATAAAAAAAGACTAAGTAGGTGTGCGCGCTTCACCTGCCCATGTATATATAATATAATAATAACATGGTAACCATATAATGTATATTTGTTCTTGTGCCATTCATGTGTTCAGCAGGCCATGCATTTGTGTCACTACCTATCTGCCGGTAGGAACTCCGGACGCGAGTACTCAAGCGGGCGTGCACGAGGAAGAGACTCCGACCAGATGGGGCTTGGCGGAGCACAAGGACCAGACGACCCGATATCGTAACACCCCGGTGTTACGATTTTATTTAGCACCACATTTTAGGCCTAAGTAAAAATTTTCGTAACGAGTTTTCAGAATTTTTAATCTAAACGTACTTGAGGCGATAAGCGAATCTTGGGTGACTTAGTTTCGCGGACTCGAATTAAGCACTCAAGATAAATTACGCAGTGCGTAGAAATATTCAGGAATGTCCGACGACGATTCTAGAGAACGGTTTATCCTGTTAGATTAAGCATGAAAATCAACTTTTATAAATAAAATAAAATCCATTAATAAATAGAACGATATATATATATATATATATATAAACTCACGGGTTTATTTTGTTAAGCACGAACTGACGAGAAAGAGAGCGCAGCAGCTTCGTTTATTTTTCCAACATGCAACGTACTCGCCTGGCATTACTTTTTGATCACTGTCTCGTTCTCATCGTGGCCCTGCAATTCTCTGCATTGCAAAGTCTCCTCATCCATCCGCGGTCTTGTCCATGCCAACCGGCACGCCCTGCCGGCCACGTTGGGTCTGGCCGTCCTGCCGTCGTGTTTAAAAAGTAACCGAGCCCGTACGCGTCTCCTTGCTTGTTCGTCTTGAGCTAGTCTACAAATAATCTTCTCCTTCTTCCTTCTTAATTTAATTAGCACGCATACACTCTTTATTGCTGATCAGCCCCGTTGGCACGCCAAAGACACACTCGAGTCCAAGTCTATCGTAAATCAACTAGTCCAGTTGACACGTCGAAAGACTACTCTAGTCCATCGCCTGAAATCAAAACACGGTTCACTTGCACCGTCTTACACGTCGGGTGCTGTAGCGCGCAGAATCAACTCAGAAAGCTGTAGCGCGCAGAATCAACTCAGAAAGCTGCAGCGCACAGAACCACTGTAGCAGCGTGGAATCACTGTAGCGGCGTGGAATCACTGTGGCGACATGGAAAACACTGTAGCAACAACTTCTTTTGTGCTCAGGCGGCTCAGTTTTTGGCTCCAGTCCATAACGCGCATGATGGTAGGCGGACAAGCTTGCCAGCTTCTCTTCACGGTCTATAAAATGCGAGCCCGCACAGTCCAGTAGCTGAGCCTCCGCTCTCCATAGCTCCAGCTCTCTGCTCAATCTCTCGCCTTCCCTGTTCTGTCCGCAAGCTACACGCGGGTCAGAGTTGACCTTTACTCGTCGGGCGAGGTGAGCAGCTCATGAGCATCCCCTCGCTCTCCTCTCTTTCCCGTGACCTTCTCCTTGCACCTCTTCTTCCAACCCGAGTTGCCCACAAGCCCCATGAGCTCGGCCATGGCGTTCACGCATGAGGCAAGAAGAACGCTCGTAGCTTTCTCTTTCTCCCATCCCATGCATGTGTATATGACGCGTGGGCCCTAAGCAACAGCACATGCAAAAGAACCATGCCAACACCCACGTGAAGACCAAAGAATATTCCCTAATCACGCATTAGTCTTTTTCTGTGTGATTAAATTGCGGCCACCTCGCACAACCAAATGCCAAATCCGATTCCATCGATTCTTCTTCTTAAATTCATCTAAAATCGAACCCCACCTATCCATAAAATTTCATAATTTTTGGAACGCAGTTGAATGTGAATATTTAATTGTGTCTGTTTGCCGAGTACTGCGAGTTCGACGCCAATGGTGGGACGTCGATGGATTGTGGAGTCATCGGGAGTTGCTGGAGAAATGGTATTTTTGGAAGCGTGATTGGATTTCTAAGAATTTCGGCTGTCGTTGATTATTTACACCTATGCATTTGCATCAATACATATCATAATAGGAACGATGGTGGATCGATGGTATCAACTAGAGTAGCTGAAAGATGATGCTATGGTGATCATATCACGAAGATGGAATGCTAACTTTTGGTTATATTTTACCCAGACAAGCCACGGTGCATAACCTCTACTTTTCTGCAGTTTAAATTATATTTGTGCATTAAGTTTAAGGAGTTGAATGAAACCCACTTGCATATATATCTTTATTCCTATGAGTCTTACTAGTATGACAGGATCGTGTAGAATGCTATGCTATAGGACTCCGGTAGAAGTCGAGTGATTGCCTGTCACTCGCGAGAGATAGGAAATATATTATTAGATTACTATCACTTGGAAAATATCAAAATGGTGGAAAGGAAAATGGTGACCGGGCAGGGATATGGTTTGGGTATTGGTGAGTGTAAGGAGTTGTGTCGCCGTGGACACGGGGCATAGCTTGGTTACACTATTTTTTCCCTGTCTGGTCGGTTAAGGACCGATCGTTGCATATGACTCTAGGCAGGTCATGGACTTATTATCCCGAGCACACACTTGTGTATGGGCGCTTGAAAGACTTGTTGCTCTCTTGTCGCGGATCCGGCTCTTTCCGGACCGACTGTTAGGGTTTGTTTTGGTGGAGGAGGTCCTTGCACCGCACTAAGTCCGGGACTCAGGCGCGGGGGCTTGGAGTCCCAGTTTGGACGGGGACCTAGACACCCAGGATAGGAGAGTGATGGGTTGGTCCTGCTTGTGCCTAGGGTACAAGCGGGACGTGTGTTTTCGGGGTACCCAGCTGGGGGCATTGATTCACGAATCGTCGGGCTATCTGGTACGGCTTGTCTACGGTTTAGCATCGTAGTAAGAACTGAAGATGAAAGATGAAAGATGGAAAAGGAAATCTGATTGCTTACCACCTGCTTAAAAGTAGCACAGGTGCTTACATAGAATGGTTAGTTAATGAACCAATGCGGCTATTAGTAAAAATCGAATATAAGGACGCACGCTTAGTAATGCTTCCTGCAAATGCAACCCACAAGCTAGATAGCCTTGCATATCCTTGGAGTCTTTTCTTTTCTCCTATCGGGTAAGTCTTGCTGAGTACAATTGAGTACTTAGGGTTTTATTCCCCCTGTTGCAGGTGATAGGTTGATGCTAGAGCTGACCCTTGTGTGTGGATTCCTCCTGGTGGGCTCAACGAGGATTCCTTTACGTCGCGATCATAGTTTTTATTTATAACTCTCACCAAATGTTTTTATAAATGAAAGTTTCATAATCTGTTGTAATAGTTTATATATCAATACTTTATCATATCATTAATAGATGTTTATTTCCGCTATAATTCTGATCACATGTTTAAATTCTGCTGTACATTAAATTATTTATAACTCTGATAATATGATTACATTCCGCTGTTACACAATAACTATTATACTCTGATGTTGTGCTAAAAGGGATGTATGAAATGGTTAAGAATGATGTAAGCTTTGTTCTCTCATTTGTGACCCTGATGGCAAAAATGTGGATTTTTGGGTTCTCCCCTGGGGTGTGCCCGACGGAACCGAGTAATTTAGTGTTCTCCCTTGAGTGCTTAGTGTCTAATGGAAGACAAGCACTCCTATGAGGCATTAGATTAGACGGTTCTGCCACATGTGGTATCAGAGCATAAATGAGGAAATAAAACTTTCAAATCCTTTTCTAAGCTAAAATTTGACAACCTGTTTTTGCAAAAAGTTAGGACGTTTACATGCGAAGTTATATAAGTAGCCCTATTACTATGGTTATGTATCCAGGATAGATGGCACTCTGCTGACTTAGATAGGCTTAATCAAGTTTTCTGTAGGTACATTGACTCGAGCATAGTTCGATAGTATCGACTAGCTAAAGGGAGAGAACGTTGTGCCAAAAATATGAGAACGGTTGCCCTATGTGCTGGCAACAATGGAAGGACGTATAGGACGTGCATTCATGCATATCCTGTTTCTGCATTGTAGCGCTCGTATTGCTTGTAGATACACCCTCCATAGGTGTCACGACTGACTCGTTCCTGTTCCATAGTTAGGTCTGCACTGTGGCTTTGTGTTCTGTGTTCACCCGTGGTTTCACACCTGTCATGACCCATGTCTCCCCGTACCCCTTTTTATGTGCTCTTGTCAGACCCTTGCCCTGCAGTCGTACTAGTCAGTAATGGCATCGCACGTCGCTCGCCTCGAACACGTGGAATTTGGTCAATTCGTCGTAGTGATCTCGCATGGGAACCCTGGTGAACCACGCCAGGACCACTAAGCGCTCCGCCTTTATAAGCAGAGCCTATGTTAGCCTTGGTATCACCACTCGGCGCACTTTAGCTCGCTTAGGTTTTCCTTTGAGCAAGCTTCGCTCAGCCTTCCTCACGACCACCGCTAGAAATGGCAGGAGCCTAGGTTAGTAGTTACTGCTTGAACGTTGAGGGTTTTCCCAAAATCCTGCATACCACCCTGCAAAAGCTCAGAGTCAAAGATCATCCCGAGTATGAGGGCTGTGAGTATGAGGAGCATGGCACCGAGCGGTGTGAGGTTACCGTCTACATTGGGAAGAGTGAAGAGTTCCTCGACGTCACTAAAGCCTGGAGTGTGACCGCAACCGGGTGTAGCTTCGTCGACACCTATCAGGTTGTGGCCCGTAAAGCCTTGCGGTACCTCTGCCAGATCTATGAAGAGCCCATTGCCCGTACCCCTATGCGGTTCTTTCCACCTTTGGACAGGAATCGGCGGGCATGGAGGGCTCGCTTGGAGGCTTTACAAGGGCGGGATGCGCAAGAAGACAGTCCAACCATGGTGTCCTTGACCACGTACCTACTTGCTTTGGATGAGCAGTATGACCGGCAAGCCTTGGAGCTAAGGGCGTGCCTTCAGCGTGCCGAGGAAGCCGAGATCTTCAACAGGATGCTCTAGGTGCAGCTTGCCGAAGCGCATGCCAGCGCTGCAGCTGCTGAGAGCCGAGAGGCTGCCATGGAGGAAGCTCTAAAGGGGGCTGAAGATCGTCATGTCCATCAGCTACGGGTGGCCTATCTTGTCACCAGGACCGAGCGGAGGATGTTGTCTACTGAAGGGCAGGATGCCCCAATCTTGGAAGGGATCCCTATCCACCCACCAGAGAGAAGAAGAACCGATGATGCAGCACCGCCAACACCTCCACCTTCGGAAGTGTTAGAAGCAGAACCCTTGGTTCCTATCAGTCAGTCACTGCCACGAGAAGATGTAGATTAGTTGCCTTGGGATGTTGTAACCATAGTAGTAGTACTTTTCGTCGCTGTCCTCCGGTATTGTATTCTTGCCGTTGTTGTTCGTCCATAGTTGTTGAGATCGTCCGACCGTAGGTGAATGCTATGCCGTGAATGTGAGCCTGAATGCATGTACGTTGTACCCGTATAAGGTCGTTGGAACATGCATTTTAATTATTTCGCTGTGTTTATTATGTTCATTTACCTTAAAGTCCTGTTAGACGTGCTCTAAGTTTTCAAGGGCGATGTTAAGTGAGTTACAAGAGAAGTTGCCACTCAGATACCAGCAGATCAGCCGTGATTGGATAATATAGGACACTGTATCGGCTAATTGTGGATGTCCCAACAGAACACTTGAATCTTTTTAAAAACAAATCCGTCGTTGGATTTGAATTCCTTGTCCCTTGTTGTGGAGGGAAACCTGTGTTGTTGAATTTTTCCCTTGCGATACCCCTTACTCTGTGGTATATGACCCCACCACCTTCATGGTGTGTAAGTTGGTAATAGTTGACTGGTTAAAAGCTTATGGTGCCGCGACGAAACTGAGGGCTCCCTGTGGAACAGCTGCCACATGTGACGCTGCTCGGCACGCGCTGGTATCGAGGTTTTTGGCCAAGTACCTTTGCCGAGTTACACCGCCGTACCATTTTGTTTTAAAAATTTTCTCCATGGAAATGTTCAGGTGTTCACACGGGAATTCCACAACGGGTTGATGCAGAAGTGTTCTCTCAAGGTAAACAAGAGATGGTTTGGAGAAAGAAAGTATGACATGGTCTCAGTCTACATGAAAGACGGATGTGGTCGAGTAAAGGAAAGAAAAGGAAGAGTAGTAAGGAAGGTTAACCTTGGGGAGCCGGGAGTAATAGAAAAGCCTGAGTGGCCGTCATGTTCCAACCCTATTTTTAGTTGACCATGCTTCGCATGCCGGGTCATTTCGCTGCGTGCCCTGCAAACGCCGCCTGTGTCGGGATCTATAGCACCCCATTTTCGCATGGCTGCGGCATCGTGCAGTGCTCGCCGTCCTTGTGCACTGTGCACTTTTCCTTTCCTGGCGTCCGGTCAGCTCTCTACCCCGCACCATCGTTCCCCGTACCGGACCCCCCCTCATTTCCCCTTCCCTCTCCTTCTTTCTTCTTTTGGTGACACGACCGCCGCACGCCTGCCTTGTCGAGCGGACCTGTCCCCCTCTCCTCTCCTTTATTTCCTCCTCTGCCGCTCACGTAGGAAGCGCACCATGTCCGACCTTATCTCCACATCATGAAGCGTCTATGTATCCCATCCACTCCATCTCCACTTCCGGTGTGTTGCTCCCCACCGTTCGCCACTATAAAATCCCCTTGGTTCTTGCTCTTCTTCTTCATCCCCATTCCCCCGTATTCGGAGCATAGCTACGAGATCCAGTCGACGTTGTAAAGCTAGGTTCGCCTGTCTAAGGTGATGGTGTGATCTAAGAAGAAGAAAGGATCCAGTTCGTCGAAGAAGTTCAAGTTCCCTTGGTTAGTTTGGTCTTAGAATTCACGATGTTTTACTTCTCAGTCGACTGTTTCTGGATTTATTGGTGCTATACCATGTTTTGGATAATCATTATCTTATTGTTTCTCCATTGTCCTCGCCTATCTCGACTTCTGGAGTAGGTCTCGGTTGTACCCAGTTGCTCTTAACCATGTATCCCTAGATCCCTGTGTGGTTTAGTATTCGAAGTCGTGTAATCTTTCGGGTAATCTCTGATCTATGAAATGTACTCGCGTTTTCCCTCTTCTGGTTCTTGCTTCGAATCTCGGGGCGAGGTTCTTTTTAAGGGGGGTTGGTTGTAACACCCCGGTGTTACGATTTTATTTAGCACCACATTTTAGGCCTAAGTAAAAATTTTCGTAACGAGTTTTTAGAATTTTTAATCTAAACGTACTTGAGGCGATAAGCGAATCTTGGGTGACTAAGTTTCGCGGACTCGAATTAAGCGCTCAAGATAAATTACGCAGTGCGTAGAAATATTCAGGAATGTCCGACGACGATTCTAGAGAACGGTTTATCCTGTTAGATTAAGCATGAAAATCAACTTTTATAAATAAAATAAAATCCATTAATAAATAGAACGATACATATATATATATATATATAAACTCACGGGTTTATTTTGTTAAGCACGAACTGACGAGAAAGAGAGCGCAACAGCTTCGTTTATTTTTTCGACATACAACGTACTCGCCTGGCATTACTTTTTGATCACTGTCTCGTTCTCATCGTGGCCCTGCAATTCTCTGCATTGCAAAGTCTCCTCATCCATCTGCGGTCTTGTCCATGCCAACCGGCACGCCCTACCGGCCACGTTGGGTCTGGCCGTCCTGCCGTCGTGTTTAAAAAGTAACCGAGCCCGCACGCATCTCCTTGCTTGTTCGTCTGGAGCTAGTCTATGAATAATCTTCTCCTTCTTCCTTCTTAATTTAATTAGCACGCATACACTCTTTATTGCTGATCAGCCCCGTTGGCACGCCAAAGACACACTCGAGTCCAAGTCTATCATAAATCAACTAGTCCAGTTGACACGTCGAAAGACTACTCTAGTCCATCGCCTGAAATCAAAACACAGTTCACTTCACCGTCTTACACGTCGGGTGCTGTAGCGCGCAGAATCAACTCAGAAAGCTGTAGCGCGCAGAACACTGTAGCAGCGTGGAATCGCTGTAGCGGCGTGGAATCACTGTGGCACCATGGAAAACACTGTAGCTACGACTTCTTTTGTGCTCCGGCGGCTCAGTTTTTGGCTCCAGTCCATAACGCGCATGATGGTAGACGGACAACCTTGCCAGCTTCTCTTTGCGGTTTATAAAATGCGAGCCTGCATAGTCCAGCAGCTGAGCCTTTGCTCTCCATAGCTCTAGCTCTCTGCTCAATCTCTCGCCTTCCCTGTTCTGTCCGCAAGCTACACGCGGGTCAGAGTTGACCTTTACTCGTCGGGCGAGGTGAGCAGCTCATGAGCATCCCCTCGCTCTCCTCTCTTTCTCGTGACCTTCTCCTTGCACCTCTCCTTCCAACCCGAGTTGCCCACAAGCCCCACGAGCTCGGCCATGGCGTTCACGCATGAGGCAAGAAGAACGCTCGTAGCTTTCTCTCTCTCCCATCCCATGCATGTGTATATGACGCGTGGGCCCTAAGCAACAGCACATGCAAAAGAACCATGCCAACACCCACGTGAAGACTAAAGAATACTCCCTAATCACGCATTAGTCTTTTTCTATGTGATTAAATTGCGGCCACCTCGCACAACCAAATGCCAAATCCGATTCCATCGATTCTTCTTCTTAAATTCATCTAAAATCGAACCCCACCTATCCATAAAGTTTCATAATTTTTGGAACGCAGTTGAATGTGAATATTTAATTGTGTCTGTTTGCCGAGTACCGCGAGTTCGACGCCAACGGAGGGACGTCGATGGATTGTGGAGTCATTGGGAGTTGCTGGAGAAATAGTATTTTTGGAAGCGTGATTGGATTTCTAAGAATTTCGGCTGTCGTTGATTATTTACACCTATGCATTTGCATCAATACATATCATAATAGGAACGATGGTGGATCGATGGTATCAACTGGAGTAGCTGAAAGATGATGCTATGGTGATCATATCACAAAGATGGAATGCTAACTTTTGGTTATATTTTACCTAGGCAAGCCTCGGTGCATAACCTCTACTTTTCTGCAGTTTAAATTATATTTGTGCATTAAGTTTAAGAAGTTGAATGAAACCCACTTGCATATATATCTTTATTCCTATGAGTCTTACTAGTATGACAGGATCGTGTAGAATGCTATGCTACAGGACTCCGGTAGAAGTCGAGTGATTGCCTGTCACTCGCGAGAGATAGGAAATATATTATTGGATTACTATCACTTGGAAAATATCAAAATGGTGGAAAGGAAAATGGTGACCGGGCAGGGATATGGTTTGGGTATTGGTGAGTGTAAGGAGTTGTGTCGCCGTGGACACGGGGCATAGCTTGGTTACACTATTTTTTCCCTGTCTGGTCGGTTAAGGACCGATCGTTGCATATGACTCTAGGCAGGTCATAGACTTATTATCCCGAGCACACACTTGTGTATGGGCGCTTGAAAGACTTGTTGCTCTCTTGTCGTGGATCCGGCTCTTTCCGGACCGACTGTTAGGGTTTGTTTTGGTGGAGGAGGTTCTTGCACCGCACTAAGTCCGGGACTCAGGCACGGGGGCTTGGAGTCCCAGTTTGGATGGGGACCTGGACACCCGGGATAGGAGAGTGATGGGTTGGTCCTGCTTGTGCCTGGGGTACAAGCGGGGCGTGTGTTTTCGAGGTACCCAGCTGGGGGCATTGATTCGTGAATCGCCGGGCTATCCGGTACGGCTTGTCTGCGGTTTAGCATCGTAGTAAGAACTGAAGATGAAAGATGAAAGATGGAAAAGGAAATCTGATTGCTTACCACCTGCTTAAAAGTAGCACAGGTGCTTACATAGAATGGTTAGTTAATTAACCAATGTGGCTATTAATAAAAATCGAATATAAGGACGCACGCTTAGTAATGCTTCCTGCAAATGCAACCCACAAGCCAGATAGCCTTGCATATCCTTGGAGTCTTTTCTTTTCTCCTGTCGGGTAAGTCTTGCTGAGTACAATTGAGTACTTAGGGTTTTATTCTCCCTGTTGCAGGTGATAGGTTGATGCTAGAGCTGACCCTTGTGTGTGGATTCCTCCTGGTGGGCTCAACGAGGATTCCTTTACGTCGCGATCGTAGTTTTTATTTATAACTCTCACCAAATGTTTTTATAAATGAAAGTTTCATAATCTGTTGTAATAGTTTATATATCAATACTTTATCATATCATTAATAGATGTTTATTTTCGCTATAATTCTGATCACATGTTTAAATTCCGCTGTACATTAAATTATTTATAACTCTGATAATATGATTACATTCCGCTGTTACACAATAACTATTATACTCTGATGTTGTGCTAAAAGGGATGTATGAAATGGTTAAGAATGATGTAAGCTTTGTTCTCTCATTTGTGATCCTGATGGCAAAAATGTGGATTTTCGGGTTCTCCCCTGGGGTGTGCCCGATGGAACCGAGTAATTTAGTGTTCTCCCTTGAGTGCTTAGTGTCTAATGGAAGACAAGCACTCCTGTGAGGCATTAGATTAGATGGTTCTGCCACAGATATATACCCATGTCACAGGATCTATGTGGGCAAGGCCCATGTAATAGTGCCATGTTGAGGTGAGGTTACCAAGTGCAGCATGTATCGCTACTTAGAGAGAATGTGAGAAGAGAGGAGACATGAAGAATATAACAGAACTCTAATTCCTCATGGATTACCATGGCGTTTATTTGTAATTTCGAGTAAACTATCTTCTCCTGCTTAGTGAACACCATGCCCGAGGCACGTTCGAGAAAGAACTCTAATTCCTCAATCCAATTCCTCCTTGTCCCCAAATTGTTATTCGTCTCCTCATCGATCTCTGATTCATCTGCCTCAATCCCCAACTATTGACATACTTGGTATCAGAGACTTAAATCCTAGATTGACCCATCTCATTTGCATCTCATTGACACTTCACCAGTCTGCAAAGGAATCTCGGTGCCATGGATTCGAACACTTAGCTCGTCCTCAATGAGCTCGCCAAGTGGCTTCAAGAGCAGGAGGGCAAGTGGGAGAGGTGATTGGGCAAGACTGACGCCTAGTGCTCTGCCTAGGGATGGAAGTGGGCCAGTTTCAGGTTGAGTCCCCACGTTTTTTTGGTCTAGCAGGTGCAGGGGGTGATTTTCACACGCGGTTTTTGGGTTCAGGGACCCAAAAAACTTATCGGTTTGGTTTTAGGTTTTGGCTTCCACATACGGATGCCCAATTGGAGACCCAAAATAGATCGTTTTGTATTAAAACTAATGTCTTGCATTAAAATTGTTTATGTAAGCTACTAAATTTGTTCTTAGTTGAGCCACAGAATTGTATGTTGTTTTTTGCCTCTTGTTTATGCATGTGAATATGTAATATATATCATACATGTGTTGCAAAAAAATCCTTATTATTGCTCTTATTATTGTATTGCCATATAGGTGGTGGGTTTCGGGGATCCACTGGGTTTGGTTTGAGGGAGGAGGGTGTATTTTCACCCGAATTGGTGTTGGTGGTGGTTTTGGGTTTTGAGTTCGAGTTTTAGGTTCGGGTACATGGAGATTCCACCCGACCTGAATCTGCACATTGCCATCCCTAGCTCTGGTTGCGTTGATGCCCTAAAAAAGGTGATGCAACTGCTTTAACGTTTTGACTACAAGAATCTTGATGTGAATTTCCATTCTTGTCCTGCTCAATCAAGACCTCTATTGTTTCCTCTTCCACCTGGGTACATTGACAAGAAAGTTGGGCTAGTGTCTACTAAGGAACGCCGCATGTGTGAGGCAAAACTATTGAAGAAAGGTTTTAGGCATTGTGAGCTTACTATCATGCCAAAGGATTGTGCCTTCGCTATGCTGAAAATTGGTCTCGTGACCATCGCTATGCTCCAACCGTTTAACATGTGATGGAGGAGGCCTTGCAACAATCATGAAGAGGATGCCGCTGACACTCATTATATCATATTCGGCGCGTAAGTCTTCTTCTCTCTTTCGCTGGATGTAGTGAATGGTGTTGAAGGGCTCAAAGCTTTCCTCAGTCATAAGGTAGCTGCTGCTCTACAAGGTCTGGACTCTGCCTTACATGTTTAAGTTGCTAGCGGCCAACTCTTAGCAGCATGTACTTCTCATATTGCCCAAGGGATCTAGACAATGGGTGGGCTGTCTATGTTTTGCCAATCTCAAGATTTCCCTCCTCAACCATTATGACCTAGTTGTGGGCATGGGTTAGCTGGAATAATTCAACCCATGAAGTGCATTGGAGTTTTAAATGGATGGCTATTCCCTACCAAGATATACCATGGTTATTATTCAAGGTCTAGTTGATGCTGGGCTTGCAGAATTGTTGGTGTAGTTATGCTCTATTGAGGTTTCTCACCTCCATTTGCCATCAGTCCAGAGGTTCCTAATGCTATAGCAACCTTACTAAAGGAATTCACTGATGTTTTCTCGGCGCCTAGGCTTCCTCCCAAGCATAGTTGTGATGATGTAGTTTCACTAGTGCCTGGTGCTGAAAGTGCATTTAATCCTATCATGGTTTTTGGTGATATAATGACAAGTGCAATAAAAAAAAGGGACCCCTTCCCCCAAAATTTCATGCACAATAAAGGCTTTTGGTACTGACCTTGCTGGCCCGTCGCCTGCCCAAGGCAAGCCCCGGTGTATAACCCCTATTTTATGATCACTGAATATATATATGATGTGCATTTAAGTTACAGGCATTTTATGGAAACTACATGCAAAAATATATCTACCCATGAGTCCTACTAGTATAGGTCGAGTAGCTGCTATGCTCAGAATATCGATAGCGCGAGTAACCTGCCGTTACTCGCAAATAGGTGATAAATATGATCACTCATGATAAAATGGTGGAAAGGAAAATGGTGACCGAGCAGGGATATGGTTTGGGTACTGGTGGGTGTAAAGGGTTGTGTCCTGCGGCTAACAGGGCATAGCTCGATTACACTTTTTTCCTTGTCTGTGTCAATTAAGGACCGATCGTTGCATATGGCTCTAGGCAAGTCACAGACTTATTATCCCGAGCACATACTTGGGTATGGGCGCAGGGAGGACTTGTTGCTCTCTTGTCGTGGATCCAGCTCTTTTTGGACCGACTGATTGGAGGCGGGGATGGTGTAGGTCCTTGCACCGCACTAAGTTTGGGACTCAGGAGTGAGGGCTTGGAGTCCAAGTTTGGACGGGGACCTAGACACCCAGGACATGAGGGTGATGGGTTAGTTCTGCTTGTGCCTGGGGTACAAGCGGGGTGTGTGTTTTTGGGTACCCAGCTGGGGGCATTGATTCATGAATCACCAGCATTCCGGTATGGCTTGTCTACGGTTTTACACCATAGTAAGAACTGAAAGATGATGAAATGGAACTGATTGCTCAACTCTTGCTTGAAAGTAGAATAGGTGCTTATATAGACTGGATAGATAATAACTTAATACGGATGATAATAATAACATAAATAAGGACTCATTATTAGTATTGCTTTCTGCCAAAAGAAAACCAACAAACCATAAAGCTTATCATATTCCTTGGAGTCAGGAAATTATTCCCACTAGTCAGATAAGTCTTGCGAGTACATTGTGTACTCAGGGTTTATTTACCCCAGTTGTAGGTAAAGCATGAGAAGTACCATTGTGTGGAGGATTCTTCTAGTGGGCTCAGATAGATCCTCGTTCCTTATCGCTAGATGTTTATTTTTTAATTCCGCTATTTATTATTCCGCACTCTGACATTTGGTAATTATCGATGTGGGACCCACGGGATACCCCACAAGGAAGGGAGAAGACCTAGTCTAATTAGGATTCTTCCCCTATAATCTTAGTAGCAGTGTTACTCTGTAATCCTACTAGGAATTTTCATTGTAAATCGACTAGGACTCTGATCTCCTGACTATATAAAGGAGGGCAGGGCTCCTTAGATTGGGAGTTCAAGACAACAATTGTACAACACAACACTTTACGATCGATCCAACGCAAAGGCTAACACCAACTGGACGTAGGGCTATTACTCGATCTACGATCGAGGGCCTGAACCAGGATAAATCGACTGTCTCTTGCGTTAACCATCGAGTTCTACATATGCTGAAGCCCAAACATATTGCCCCGGGTACCCCCATGGCAGGCTATTGGTGGTCAAACATCGATAGCTGGCGCGCCAGGTAGGAGCTTTCGATGACTTTGCATCCGAGAGCTCGATGGACCTCGACAACATGATCTTCTCGAAGGGATCGACCTTCATCTTTGGTTCATGGATCTACGAGGCTGGTGATGATGGCAAGCTCCAAGGCCGTCTCCTCGAAGATTCAGATCATCATCAAGACTATCCTAATTCGACGATAACGACAGATCAGCTTGCCAGAAGATTCGCGCAGCTCGTAATGTCCAATCCGACTTAGTTTTCATGACTTCATGCATCCAATTCAAACTCAAGTTCTGCTTCCAAAACGAAGTCTTATCCGAGTTCTTTCAGAAAACCAAGTTCTTTTCTGACAAATCTCCAAAACATGATGTCAACCTATCAAGAATACTACTCGGAGTACACCCAGAGTACTTCAAAGAAGTTGGGTCCTTTTCTGTTTAGACTCTACAACTTGGCAACATCTTATCAGACATGGCACGAAGGATCCACTTATCCCATGCTTAGAATGCCGCTAAAGGGAGCCCAGGAAGGTCTCGTTTTAACCATAACATCTCAAGACTACATCATTCACTGGCCAGGTACCGTTCCTTAGGATGATGGCACCCAACTAGTCGACGATACGACAATAGCAATTCTACCCTACCAAGAAGGAGATTCCATCAATGACTTTGAAACCTCTACTGAAGTTATCAACAACTCTGGCAGTACAAAAATCAACGACGATGACAGAACAACTCACGCTAGAGAAGTATTCATGATTCGCCGTCCTCGATCACCATTGATCCCCCAGAAGCACCCGACATAAGGTCTTTAGATGAATCCGAGTCCAACATATCACCATTTATCTAGGGGCACGATGGTGAGACTGAGAATCAGAGGCAAGCGAGAGAAAGAAAGAACAAATTGAAACAAGGATGTCAACGCCGTGCGAAACAGCAAAAAGACACTTGGATCAAATATGAATCAGACCTAGCCGAGTACAATAGAAGAAAATCAGAACGAGAGGTCGAAGAAGGACGAGCAGTGAATACACCCTACGATAAGATCCAAGAAGCACTAGAAGAACTCAAGGCGACCTCATATCCCAATGAAAAACAAGAACAGCTCCGAGATTTTCTCCGATCAACAGTCTTTAGAACAAACGATGGAAGGACAACATCTCATGAACAGGAAGATCAAAATCAAAGGAAGTCCGCTTTTAAAAGACTTGGACTAAGTGGAAGTCACAATGGAGAGAGCCAAAGAAATCGTTGTCAAAACAACTGAGTCGAGCAACCAAGAAAGGCCAGAAGTAGAGCACCTACTCGGACAGCCACACAGAACTACTCTCACCAAGACAATAGTTGGCAAGAAGGGGGCGCAGAATCAGAATATACAGAAGCCAGAACACACGATAGATTTCCCTGTTTTGCAAACAGACTTGCTTCAATTCGACTACCTCATAAGTTCAAACCGTCCAACCACTCCAAGTACGATGGCAAGACCGAACCAAAGCAATGGCTCAAGATTTACTCACAATCGATTGAATTAGCTGGAGGAGACGATAACATCAAAACCTTGTTCTTTCCCATGGCCCTAGAAACCATGCCGCTTCAATGGTTTGACAAATTAAATCCCAGATCAATCAGAAATTGGGAAGACTTGCAAAGAGCTTTCTGTGAAAATTTTGTGGGAATTATTACACATCCAATCACCCACGCAGAGTTAAAAGGACTCAAGCAGAAAGGAGGTGAAAGTCTTAGAAATTACTATCGACGATTTGGCAAACTACGAGCTCAAGTACATGACATCACACAACGAGAAGTAATCGAAGCTTTCTCTCACGAAATCGTGGCTAGGTGGTAATTTCAAGACTTCTGCAAAGAAAACCCAAGAAACAATGAATAATTCAGAAGAACAGTAGAAAAGATGATTACTGCTGAGGAAAAAACAAGAGAAAGATTCCCAGACAGAAACAATGGAGACAACCCGGACAGGCAAAATCCTCGAAGCAATAGACATCAGGAGAGAAAGCGAGGTCCAGACAACACAGTAGCAATGGCTAACAAATCAAAGAAATTTACCAAGCCCAGAAGATACGACGACATTGAGAACATATGTTGCCCCTTGCACCCCAATAGAAAGCACACCATCAGAAATTGCTACACCTTCAATGAAAGATACACTAGAAGAGATAGCAAGGGAAACAATAAAGAAGATAATCAGAAAAAAGGAGACAACCATGAAAACAAGGGATTCCAAAAATACAGAGGGACAGTGGCAGTAATCTTTGCCGGGGTTCCAGACTCTAGAAGCAAACATCAAGAAAAACTAGCGTTAAGAACAATCATGGCAGCAGAACCTGCTACACCAAGATATCTCAACTGGTTAGAGTACCCAATCCAATTCTCAAGAGAAGACCAGTGGACCAGCATAGGAAACGCAGGCCATTACCCATTGGTTCTAGATCCAACCATTGCCGGTATGACTGTTATGAAAGTACTAATCGACGGAGGAGCCGGACTCAACATCATTTTTTCAAAAACTCTAAGGAAGATGGGACTACAACTCGCCAGGATGATCACACCAATAAGCACACCTTTTTATGGCATAGTACTCGGCAAGGCAGCAATGCCACTTGGACAAATCACTCTACCGGTTACCTTTGGAACTCCCTCAAACTACCACACAAAGTTCATCAAATTTGAAGTCATAGATTTCGATTCATCATATCATGCAATCCTTGGGCGCCTGGCACTAGCAAAATTCATGGCAATACCGCATTATCTGTACCTGTTGCTTAAGATGCCAGGGCCTAATGGTGTTCTTTCTCTTCGGAGCAATTTAAAGCATGCATTTGACTGTGACATACAGGCAATCCAAATTGCAGCAAAGGCATAGGCAAATGATGGAAGAAAAGAAATAGCCACTATCACCGTAGAAATAAGCCAAGAAGAACTAGAGATACCGGCTAAAAGACCAAGCATCCTAGCACCACCAAAAGAAGCCGACGTTAAGCAAATCGACCTAGGCACCGGTGATCCCTCAAAAACAGCAACCATCAGTGCCCACCTATCAGCAAAATAGGAACTCGTGCTCACCAACTTTCTTCGGGACAACAAGGATATCTTCACTTGGAAGCCGGCCGACATGCCAGGGGTCCCAAGAGAGTTGGCTGAGCACGGAATTGATGTTAATGAAGGCTCCAAGCCTGTGAAGCAATGACTACGATGATTCTCTCCCGATAAGAAGGCAGCAATTAAAAAGGAAATTACAAAACTAATGGCAGCTGGATTCATCAGGGAAATTCTCCACCCAGATTGGCTAGCAAATCCAGTCCTGGTATAGAAAAAGAACACGGACGAGTGGCGCATGTGTGTTGACTACACAGATCTCAACAAACACTGCCCAAAGGATCCGTTTGGGCTACCACGCATTGATCAGATAGTTGATTCAACAGCAGGATCTGCACTATTATCCTTTCTTGATTGCTATTCCGGATATCACCAGATCGCATTAAAAGAATAGGACCAAAGCAAGACATCTTTCATCACTCTGTTCGGCGCCTACTGCTACAGGACCATGTCATTTGGACTCAAGAATGCTGGAGCCTCTTACCAAAGAGCCATCCAAACATGCCTTGGTGATCAGATCGGCGAAAACGTAGAAGCATACGTGGATGACGTGGTTGTAGAAACAAAGAACCCGGATACACTGATTGAAGACTTAAAACAAACCTTTGAGAATCTGAAAAGGTGGAAGTGGAAATTGAACCAAAACAAGTGTGTATTCGGAGTTCCTTCAGGACAACTACTTAGATTCTTGGTCAGTCACCGCAGAATCGAAGCAAGCGCCAAGTAAATTCGAGCCATAACAAAGATGGGCCCTCCTCGAAACATCAAAGATGTACAAAAACTAATAGGCTGCATGGCGGCACTCAACCGTTTCATATCAAGACTCGGCAAAAAAGGGTTACCTTTCTTTAAACTACTAAAGAAGACAGACAAGTTTGAGTGGACGGAAGAAGCCAATGAAGCTTTCAAGAAACTTAAGGCATACCTCACCTCCTCACTAGTCCTCATGCCTCCAAAGAAAGACGAAGACATGATGCTATACATTGCAGCAACTTCTACTGTAGTCAGCACGGCGATAGTAGTGGAAAGGGAAGAAGAAGGGCACATGTATAAAGTACAACGCCCAGTATACTACATCAGCGAAGTACTGTCATAATCAAAAATCCAGTACCTGCATGTGCAAAAACTACTCTACGCCCTACTGATCACTTCGCGCAAGCTTCGTCACTATTTTGAAAGCCACAAGATTACTGTGGTGACAGATTTCCCACTAGGAGACATCTTACACAACAAAGACACAACAGGACGCATATCCAAGTGGGTGGTTGAACTCGGTGCTCTCAACATCGATTTCACCCCGTGGAAAGCAATTAAATCTCAAGCCCTTGCTGATTTTGTTGCCGAATGGACAGAAATTCAACAACCCATGTCAAGCGCCATCCTTGATCATTGGAAGATGTACTTTGATGGATCACTCAAGCTAGGCAGAGCCGGTGCAGGCGTCCTCCTAATTTCTCTGGACAGAAAACAACTAAAGTATGTCCTTAAGATATTATGGCAAGCTACCAACAATGAAGCAGAATATGAAGCTCTCATACACGGGCTAAGAGTGGCTATTACCCTCGGAATCAAGCGACTACTCGTATACGGCAATTCAGCAGTAGTCATCAACCAAGTCAACAAAGATTGGGATTGCACCAAAGAAAACATGGGTGCTTACTGTACTGAAATCCGAAAACTCGAAAAACATTTCCAAGGATTATAAATTCTACATGTCCTATGGGATTCCAACATTGCAGCAGATGTTCTTACCAAGCTTGGATCCGACAGGGCAAAGGTCCCACCCAGCGTATTCATAGGAGTTATCAGCTCCTTCTATCAAACAACCCAGTGAGACAACCACAGAACTCATAGCCAAAGGCAACCAGATTTTGGTGATCAACACTTCATGGACATAGGTTTTTACTGATTACATCAAAGAGAATAAATTGCCAGTGGAAAAATAGGAAGCCACACAAATCATTCGTAGAAGCAAGAATTACGTCCTAGTAGGAGACAAGCTATACAGAAGAGTCGTATCATCAGGAGTACTCCTAAAATGCGTCTCATTTGAAGAAGGCAAACAAATCCTAGACGAAATACACTCAGGTTACTGTGGAAATCATGCCGCTTCAAGAACACTAGTCGACAAAGCATTTTGCACTGGTTTCTACTGGCCAACCACTTTGAAAGACGCAGAAGAACTCATCAGAAGATGCAAAAGTTGTTAGATGTTCGCAAGATAGGCTCATGTGCCAGCCCACAATCTCATCTGCATCCCACCTACTTGGCCTTTCTCCTGCTGGGGGCTGGATCAAGTAGGACCTCTCAAGAAAGCAAAGGGCGGTTTCGAGTACATCTTTGTAGCAATTGACAAGTTCACCAAGTGGATCGAATACAAACCACTCGTAAAATACAGTGCAGCCAAAGTAGTCGAGTTCATCCAAGACATTATGCACCACTTCAGCATGCCTAATCGAATCATCACAGACTTGGGTTCTCCCTTCATAGCTACAGATTTCAAAAGGTGGGCACAGGATTGTGGCTTCAGCATAGATTACGCATCAGTCGCACATCCAGAAGCCAACGGACAGGTAGAAAGGGCTAATGGACTCATACTAGCCGGATTAAAACCAAGACTGTATGAAGAACTAGTAGACTATGGGTCAAAATGGATTGAAGAATTACCCAAGGTTGTATGGGGGCTATGGACTCAAAGAAGTAGAGCCACCGGATACTCACCTTTCTTCCTGGTATACGGATCAGAAGCCGTACTACCCGCAGACTTGATCTAGACGTCACCAAGGATAGAGCAATACGACGAAGGAGATGCAGAACACACCCGAAGATTAGAACTTGATAGCACAGAAGAAGTCAGAGTAAACGCTACCCTGCAATCAGCGAGATACCTCTAAGGACTAAGGCGCCACTGCAACAAGAATACCTAGTCTCGATCATTACAAGTCAGAGACCTAGTACTAAGAAGAATACAAAAAACCGACGGATGCCACAAACTACTCAGTCCATGGGAAGGTCCTTTTATCGTCACAAAAGTCATCGGACCAGGCACATACAAGCTCATAACTGAAGATGGAAAAGAAGTCAACAATACATGGCACATCAGTCAGCTATGAAGATTCTACGCATAAAAACAACTCAAGGGAAAATATGTATACAAGACACAAGAGATCAACGTTCATGATCAACAAAGATACCACTATGTATCATTGTAACACATCAATATTCATGATCAATAAAGATGATTATCTCTCGACAAACATATGTCTCATAGCTCCCTCCGAGTTGTTTCTTAGATGCAAAATGGCTAAAAATACGCCTGAGCATCCCAACCGAGAGCAAAATAGCTGAAAAGACGCTTGAGCCCACTGATGAGGGTAGCTAACAAGCTAACACCCAAAATAAAAAGCAAAATGGCTGAAAATACGCCTGAGCATCCTGGTCGAGAGCAAAATAGTTGAAAAGACACTTGAGCCCGTCGATGAGGGTAGCTAACAAGCTAACACCCAAAATAAAAAGCAAAATGGCTGAAAAGACGCCTGAGCATCCCGGCCGAGAGCAAAATAGCTGAAAATACGCTTGAGCTCGCCGATGAGGGTAGCTAACAAGCTAACACCTAAAATAAAAAGCAAAATGGCTGAAAATACGCCTGAGCATCCTGGCCGAGAGCAAAATAGTTGAAAAGACACTTGAGCCCGCCGATAAGGGTAGCTAACAAGCTAACACCCGAAATAAAAAGCAAAATGGCTGAAAAGACGCTTGAGCATCCTAGTCGAGAGCAAAATAGTTAAAAAGACACTTGAGCCCGCCAATGAGGGTAGCTAACAAGCTAACACCCGAAATAAAAAGCAAAATGGCTGAAAAGACGCCTAAGCATCCCGGCCGAGAGCAAAATAGTTGAAAAGACACTTGAGCCCGCCGATGAGGGTAGCTAACAAGCTAACACCCGAAATAAAAAGCAAAATGGATGAAAATACGCCTGAGCATCCCGGCCGAGAGCAAAATAGCTGAAAAGACGCTTGAGCCCACCGATGAGGGTAGCTAACAAGCTAACACCCAAAATAAAATGCAAAATGGCTGAAAATACGCCTGAGCATCCCGGCCGAGAGCAAAATAGCTGAAAAGACGCTTGAGCCCGTCGATGAGGGTAGCTAACAAGCTAGAACCCGAAATAAAAGCAAAACGACTGAAACTAAGCCTGGGCATAGACCAGAGCAATCTCAAAAGCAAGACCCTCCAGCTACTTGTACCAAATAGCAAGAGGCTCAGGGGCTACACTGGAGATACCCAAGAGCTCAAAGATCTACATATAACGAGTTGTTTATAGAGCACAAAAGAAGGCCAGGCAAGCACTTGATAGATCAAGAAAGGTCATCAACACAAAGATCTATATATAACGAGTTGTTTACATGGGCAGAAAAGTACTCGACAGATCAAGAAAATTTGTCAAGACAGCGTGCAGAATTGTTTATAAGGCAAAGACGAGAGAAAGACAAAGTACTCGGCAAAGTCTAGTAACTCTGACCAATCGGACAAATCATTCGAGGAATAAGCAAGGCATTCAGGCAAAGAAGACATCAACAAAAAAACCTTCATTCAAAAAAGAAGTATAATGTCATATTACAAGGCACGGGCATAAAAGTCAAATACATCAAGCCTCATCATTAGGAGAAGGGAGAACAATATTAAGATTATCTACTATCCTACTAGCTAAGTCTTCAACTTCAGGCTCTATCCTCTCAACGGCATCAATGTATTCTTGACTGTTAGCTTCCTCTGCTATCTTGGACAAAGGAGCCATTGGAGCAAGAACCCAGACTTGGGCCAGGATATTCTAGTACACAGTTGAGCGCACCTCTTCACAAACTCTTGGAAACGAGTTAGAATTTGAGGAATCAAATGAGCCCAAGATTGCCCATCATCCACTGGAGTTCGGAGAACGTCGGCTACTGAACTAAAGGATTTCCACAAAGCTTTCCAGTTTTCAGTAGCCGTCGCCAATTTGCCAGACAAGTCTTCAATAGTTTTTGAGCCTGCACAAGATCTTTATTAGCTCCATGCCTAATCAACTTAGCAAGCGCGAGTTCCTCCTCAGCATGAGTAATTACCTCCTCAGCCTTGTTGTGACTTGTACGAACAAGAGTCTTCATTTCTTCAACGCCCTCCGAGAGCTTCTGCTTTTCAACCCGGAGAGCTAGACAAGACAACAAACAACAAGTAAGCAGAAAGGAGAATTTGAATGCAAAAGGAAACAAAAAGAACCCGCAATACCGTTGCACTCTTTCTTCACGGCCTCCTAGTTCTTCACGGCCTCCGAATTCTTTTGAGCCTCCTAGAAAGCAGCATCCCTCTGCTTCTCGGTCTCAACAACCTGGGCACGAAGAGATTTTCCTCCTCCTCATGCGTTCGACGCTCAGCCTCCATGTCGGCCTGGAGGTGGTCAAGATCAGCTTTCAGGGCGCTCACTTCTGAAGACAACTTTTTCTCATTTTTAGACGAGAAAAAGAAGCCGGTATGATCATGAGAGAAGGACTGAGCAAAAAGAGACAAAGAAAAACAAAGAATGAGGACAGAAGAAAAGCGAACATCCAAAGAAGGAACGGTGAAAAAACTTACCTGGAGCTTTTCTCCAAAAGAAGTCGCAAGAGACGATAAGCTTCCCCAGGCAGCAGTTAACTCCGATAGCCAATGAGTGGCATCAAACTGCTGCACCACATCATCAGCAAAAGGAGGACCACTGGAGGTAAGAGAAGGAGAAGGAGAAGCTAGCCGAGGCGAAGAGGGCATGACTAGAGCAATCTCCTGGGAAGCTAGGGCCAATCCCTCAGAAGGACCCACCGCAATGGCCACGGTCACCTCCGGGGCAACCAAGTCTGCAGCGGCACCGTCGCCAGAAATCTTCATCACCCCCGCAGCCACTTCACCAATAGTACACTACGAGTCCTGAAGCTCAGTACTCGGTGGCACAACGGAGGGCTAAGAAGAAGTCGACGAAGGAACGAGAGAAGACAAAGGACTAAAAATTGATAAAAGAAATCTCCAATGAGAACCAGAGAAAAGGAGAACAGAAGCAAAAAGGGTGAAGCCAGAATCCACTCACCCAGCCACCTTCTTCTTTGCAAAACAAAAAGAGGACCTCGTAGGAGGGACCATGGTGGCAAAAATGTCCCCGCCACTTGGCGGCAGGAGCGGTATAGCCGATACCGGAGCCCTGGAAGAAGCCGATACCGGAGCCTCGGAAGAACTCGGCACCGGAGCTACGGAAGAACTCGGTACCAGAGCTACCAAAGAACTCAACACCAGAGCTTTAGAAGAAGCCGGTGCAGGAGCCTCAGAAGAACCCATACCCGATGTCCGATTACTACAAAAAGATCAAGACTAAAAGTCAAGACAAAGAGGAGAAATTCAACGGCAGGGGAATATGAAAACAACTCACCGCCGCATGATAAGGGGTACTTCATCATCCTCTTCCCCCTCGGTCTCAACCAAGGCCACCAGGGCACTCGCTGAAAAAAGAACAAAAGTACTTGGTTCAAGATAAAAACAAGAAAACAAAGGGACAGAGAGTATTAAATATGCTTACCTAAGAGCATGCTAGCTACAACTAGAGTACCTGGATGAGTACTTGGCTTGCGAGACTTCTTGGAAGCAGGCAGACCAGACGAAGACCCATCCATTCACCCCCTCATCGAGACACTACGAGGACCTCGAGGGACTAGACGAGGAACATATTCTTCATATAATCAACAAATCTAGAAGAAACCCTAGGAAACACTGTGGAGGTTGGGAACTTACTGGTTGCAGAAGCCCCAGCAAGTTTCTCCCCAGTGTTCACCATGGCAGGGAGAACATCAAGAGGGATTAGGTCAACAAAGTTGCGCTCCAATTCCTATGAAAAAGAATAAAACAACAAGACAAGGAAAAGTTAAGCAAAAAATGGATACAGCAAAAATACAGAAAGTACCCGAACGAAGAGAAAATGACTTACAGCTAGAGGTGGGTTGTTGGCAGAGAACTCGGAGACAGTAAGTAGGACAACGCTTGCTCCTTTCAGCATCTTCTGGAGACGCTCGAGTACCTCTTCGTCGGTCAACTCAAGGGCTAGGACCATGCGTGAAGGATCCTCAGCCCCAGAGTACTCAAAGCCAAGGTGCTCTTGCTCCTTCAAAGGCTAAACTCGGCGACGAAGAAAGCTCAAGACAATACCGAAACTGGTTAAGCCCTACTATTTCAGCATACTAATCCTATCAAGGAATGGCTGGATTGCCTGAACCTCAGCAGACGTCATAGGGTTCTTATCCCATCAATCATTAACTAAGGGGCTAGATCCAGAGTGGACAACGAGAGAAGGGATCAGATTGGCGGCATAAAACCAGTCGGCACGCCAATCCCTTACAGAATCAATCAGGTCATAGTCAAAGAACTTGCTCTTAAGACCCTGGCAAAATTGAATCCCACAACCACCAAGAACACTGGTGTCTTCACAGCGGGGTTGGGGTTTTAGGCGAAAGAAGTAACGAAACAGAGAAAGAGAAGGGGGAATTCCAAGGAAAGCTTCACAAAGATGAACAAAAATAGACAAGTGAAGGACTGCATTAGGAGCAAGATGATTCAGGCAAATCCCAAAATAGTTGAGAAATTGATGAAGAAAGGCAGAGGTAGGAAGACAAAGTCCAGCATGAATGAAAGAGATGAAAAGAACGATCTCACCAGGACCTGGGGTAGGGACCCGATGCTCGCCTGGAACTCTCCATTCAGCAAAGGCCTTGCTCTGTATCAAGCCGTCACTGACAAGCTCGCGAAGCTGCTCTTCAGTTGTTGTCAAAGTTAGCCAAGACTTCTGGGCAGCCCTCATGGCCACGAACTCCTGATTCTCAATCACGGAGAGTGAGGACTCCTCATCCACGAAGGTTGACTGGGACTTGCTTGCGGCCTTCTTCTTACCCATGTACTAACGAAGGCAAAAAAGAAACTAGGGGAAGAGAAAGTTTGGACGGCGGTGCTAAGATGGCGGCAGCAATGGCGACAACGGATGTCTGAGAGCTAGGGTTTCAAGGCAAGAGAAGGGCAGTAAAGAAAGAGAAGATGAAGGATCTTTAAATAGATTTTACAGTGATAAAAACAGCCCACCAGGCCCATTAAAACACCGTGTGAGAACGCAACGGTCCATTTACTGACACAGCTAAAATGACGGAGGGCACAAATCCACACAACGGTACAATTCAATGGGCAAATTTTAGACTTATCCATCTAGCACTACTGCGGAGTTATCAGATTACTACAAAAACAACCTGTCAGCCATGAAGAAAAGAAGGGCTACTTCACAAGGAACATAAGAACTCAGTTCTTATGGAAAGAACTCAGGAAACTCATGAACAACCAGAACTACAGCAGAAAAACAAATGACAACTCAGAAGACAAGATTCTTTTCATTACAAGCAACTTCAAAAATAGAAGATTACAAATCTTATAAGACCCAACATACTCGGTACCACGAAAAGCAAAGTAGCAAAGAGGAACACGGACATGACTAGGCTCTGGAATGACTACGTGTCCCAAATTGCTACTCAGAAGGACAAACCGCCGTCGGCTACATTGTTTTCTTCAAAGGACGGATGCAGTGCATCCAAGGCGGAAATCAGCAGCATGGCAGGACAACATGGAGCAGAGAAGGCCGACAGGCATCTGTCTACCCAAGACCGATGTGATGCTGGATATGGCGTTGATCTGCGCCAGACAGTCTCAAGACATGTGACAAGGATCAACCCAGAATTGCCAGATGAAGGAACGAAGCCCACATCACAAGACTTCCTCCAACTACCGCCACGTACATCCTGGTACAATGCTGCTACGGGATTAGCCTACCTCTAATCCCTATCACAAGACTTCCTCCAGCTATGACAAGACACACAGGAACTACAAAACATGCCCGGGGGCTGCTCTACTTCACAAACTACCATGTTAATGACCACGAAGGTTTCAATAGAATGTTCAATGGATGAAAACAAGCACTCCAGGAGGGTATTTATAGATCAAAGGAGCGGTGCACATGGACTAGGAGTACCAACGAAATAAGCCTAACAAAGGACATAGTGAAAAGACAGGACTCGATAATGGAAGACTCAGGCGAGAGGGAACAATACTCAGAGACGAGCATATTCAGAAGAATATACCGACACAATACAACCCGTGAACAAAAGGCATTTACACTCAACCACCACCATACAACTACATCTGACAATAGCAGACTACCAGAGAATATGCCAAAACTCTACATCCGAGTTCTTCCTGAACAAAACAACCCGGATATATGCTCGGGGGCTGCAAAAGGAGAGGTATACAGTTCTATCGAACAACTCAGATTCAAGACCCTCCAACTTTTTGTTCCAAATAGCAAGAGGCTCGGGGGCTACACTCAGTGAGTGCACTTTTTTCTCCAAAAAAGCACACGTCACTCAGAATGCTTCTTCAAGACAGACGGCTTCAGGGCCACAAGATAAAAGAACCCGGGCATAGCTATATCCGAGCTCTTTCCGACAAAAAGAACCCGAACACAGCTAAATCAAAGCTCTTTTCAACAAGGAAGTCAGGGAGCCTTTCAACGAAGAATTAGGAAGATTTCAAGAAAAGACCCTCAAGCTCCTTGTGCCAAACAGCAAGAGGCTTGGGGGCTACATCCAAATGGGAGTACTTTTTTCTTCAAAAAAGTACACACCACGCAAAGATCTCACGAAGCGCTACATGGTTTCGATCAAGAAAGCACTCAGATGACGCTTGTTCCTACTCAACGAGACTTGAAGGAACAAGACGAGGCTTCCAAAACTCAACCATGAAGTGCTCGGGGGCTTGTCAGTGTGGGACCCATGGGATACCCCGCAAGGAAGGGAGAAGACCTAGTCTAATTAGGATTCTTCCGCTGTAATCTTAGTAGCAGTGTTACTCTATAATCCTACTAGGAATTCTTATTGTAAATCGACTAGGACTCTGATCTCCTAACTATATAAAGGAGGGCAGGGCTCCTTAGATCAGGAGTTCAAGACAACAATTGTACAACACAACACTTTACGATCGATCCAACGCAAAGGCTAACACCAACTAGACGTTGGGCTATTACTCGATCTACGATCGAGGGCCTGAACCAGGACAAATTGAATGTCTCTTGCACTAACCATCGAGTCCTGCATACGCTGAAGCCCGAACATATTGCCCCAGGTACCCCCATGGTAGGCTATCGGTGGTCAAACATCGACAATAATGTAATAATGTAATTTTTAAGAACTTCTGGTGTATGAAATGGACAAGTATTGTAACTCATTCTCATTATTGGATCCATGGAAAAAATGTGGATCTTTTAGGTTCTCCCTTGGGGTGTGCTCGACGGATACCGCCCGCTGTAGCTTGCTTTCAGGGTGCTTAGTGTCTGGTGGAAGACGAGCACCTCTGTAAGCATGTTATTTTGGGCGGTTTTGCCACACTGTCGGGTGCTCACATTAGCGCCTGATAGATTGGTGGTAGCCCCTGGACCGCTCGCTGCCGTACCACCTTCTACTTCCTTTGGACTCCTGCCATTGTCCCTCGATTCATCACTATTCCATTTAGAGAGTGTAGGCCCTTAGAAAAACTTTTTTGAGTGCTGGTTCCATGTCACTGTCATCATCTAGATCTGAGAGAGGTCACCCACCATTGCCCCCCTACTTACCTTGCTTCTCAAGTGATGTGTTGACAATGATGTTGCCTTGCACTACTGAACCATCTCGTTCTCTGCATTTCCAGCCCTTTCGCTTCTTTGTACTGGTGGAGCCTGAAGAATTGGCTTGGTCCAAGTTGATTGCATCAGCATGTTGCTCCTTATTTTGTACCCCAACATCCTTGTTCTCACCACAAAACTCACCTACTTGCTTTGCTTCATTACCCTGTAAATTCTTATCTGCCATGGACATGCGAGCCACCTCCTTCAAAACCAACTCCACACCCTCTAGGAGGCCCGCATTTGTAGGTATTGGGGCACGCCATAGGGAGGAGACTCGGGGTTTGTGAGAGGATTGACCCATCCTATTAGGTAGGAACCAGCATCAGGGATCATCAAAGTGTACCAGAGGAACATAGAGGGACAAGCTAAAGTTTAATCTCTTTTCTGCAACTGGAATATCACACTTTGCCTCCATATGCCCTATGAATTGTGGTAGAACCGCCTAATCTAATGCCCTCCCAAGGGTACTTGTCTTCCATTAGACACTAAGTACCTAAGGTGCACTAAATTGTGCCATTCCATCGAGCACACCCTAAGGGAGAACTCAAAAATCTATATTTTTCCATCAGGATCATAAATGAGAGAATAAAGCTTATAACATTCTTAAGCCATTTCTTACATCACTTTATTAAAGTAGCAGAATATTACCTCAATTGATTATAACAGCGGAATATAACAATGTTATCAGAGTTTTCAACGAAAATGTATACAACGACAAGTTTAAGCGCTAACATGAGGAACATTTATATACATGGAATGATAATAGGCCATAAATATTTTCCTTTGCAAAAACATTTTGTGAAAATTTTGAATAAACTCTACGTCAGCAACGTACGGAAATCCTCGTCGAGCCCACCAGGAGGTTTCCACACACAAAAACCATCTATCATCCCTCGGTCACCTGTAACAGAGGGAATAAAACCCTGAGTACTCGATTGTACTTAGCAAGACTTACCCGATAGGAGGAAAATAAAAGACTCCAAGGATATGCAAGGCTTATTTGGCTTGTGGGTTATTGCATCTGCGAAAGCATTACTAGACGTGTGTCCTTATATTTAATTTTATTAGCAGTCATCCTTAGTTCATTAACTAACCATTCTATGTAAGCACATATGCTACTTTCAAGCATGTGGTAAGCAATTAGAACTATTTTACCATCTTTCAAATTCTAGTTCTTATTACGGTGCTAGACCATATCCAAGTCATACCATCTCACAGAAACGACGATTCGTGAATCAATGTATCACAGCTGGGTACCCCAAAACACACGCCTCGCTTGTACCCTAGGCACAAACAAGACTAACCCATTCCGCTCCTGTCATAGGGTCCAGGCCCTCGTCCAAACTTGGACTCAAAGCCCCCATACTTGAGACCTGATCTCAATATGGTGCTTAGACCTCCACCTTTCCCCACCTCCAATCAGTTGGTCCGAAAAGAGCCAGAACCCATGACAAGAGCGTAACGAACCTTCCTGCTCCCATAAGCAAGTATGTGCTCAGGATAATAAGTCTATAACCTGACTACCATCCACAGCAATGGACGGTCCTCAATCAACACAGGTGAATCAAATGCAACCCGGGCCTTGCTTGAATGCCTTACCAAGTCTAGATCTAAAGTACCATTCTGCCTGGTCTCCAATTATCATCTATATATATATTCCATGTGATAGTTTTATGATAATAAAACTAATAATATCTTTCCTATCTCCCACGAGTAATAGGTAGTCACTCGACTTCTATCGGGTCCTATAGCAAAGCAAGCTACACGCCCCTGCCATACTAGTAAGACTCATAGGATAAGGATATATACAAGTGGTTTTCATTCAACTCCTTAAAATTTAATGCACAAGCATAAAATAAAGTGTAGAATAATAAGGGTTATGCACCGAGGCTTGCCTGGGTAAGATATAACCAAAAGTTAGCATTCCATCATGGTGACACGATCATCAAGGCACCATCTTTTCCGCTACTCCGATCATCTCCACGATCCATCGTTGTTCCTATTATGACATACGTGGATGCAACGCAGAGACGCAATTAATCGATGGTAACTGCAACTCTTAAAAATATGATTATGCCTCTCAAGCTAACGAGCTAGCACTAATGACTAACGTACTAGGCTACGTAGCACGTTGTCGAGTAAGGCATCGTTTCCCGAAAAATGTTCTAGTTTTAAAATCCCAGGGTGTTTTGGCATTTTATCGATTAAACATATATATATTTGAACTAGAACTCATTTAGCTACCTTAGCAAACTGATTATTATGGAGCTACAAAAATTATAGTGAGCATCTAATAATGTTAGCAATTTACTATGAAAGTTTTAAAGCCAACATTATCACCAATTTATCACAACAATTCCTACAAGTTTATATTTTAACAATATTAAGCACCTAAAATTAATATGATCACTCTTGAAAATACTTATGAAGTTATGTGAACCAATTATACTAGTAGATAGATCATGATTTTAGGAACCTAACAAATTTAGTTTCACAATTTTTGGTTAACTACACAAATTTATATTGAATTTATAAGTTTACCTTAAAAAACTAAATTAGAAAATGCTTTAGAAAAAGAAAAGGGTCGGTGGCCATCGATTCACCCCAGTAGCCCCGCGTGGGCGCGGCAGCATGCGCGTTGTGGCAGCCCAGTACGGCCCAAGGCCGAGGGCGCCTGCGCGCGTTGGCTATTTTGCATAAAAGCCCCCGAGCTTCTAGAGATTAATGTGAATGCTATGTGCACCATTCCTACCGATAGTGGTTTTGTGATCAAGCCCTCGGACATTTTCATCCTCACCATGGAGAAGTCCCTAGAATCCCCGCGCTCGCCGATGCTAAGGCCAACGGCATAAAAGCAGCTACGTCGGGCAACCTAGGCTCGCTATGACGGGAGTAAGGGGCTGACCACCTTCTACGGCTAAACACACAAGGTTGGGTGGTGGTTAGGGACTCAGGGACACACTGACATGAGCTGCAGCGGCAAGTGGCTACCCACGGCAGCAGCACGGCTCCTCCAACGAGCGAGAGCCCTAACGGAGGGGTGGAGACGGTGGGGAAGCATCAGAAACTCACCATGCACCGTGCTGCGGTGACGGTTGACCCGGGGAGTGCTGAGGTGGTCCGGCCATGTGCACCCTATCAGTGTTTTGAGTTGCTAGTTGCCACCAACAAGTAAAATTCTAAGATTGCGCATTTGGCTCGGATGGTGTGCTTGGAGGACATAAGGTTTATAGTGGTTCAGGCTGAATGTCCCTACGTCTAGTTCGTTGATGTTGCTCGTGTTACTAGCACTGAAAGTTCATAGTAGGGGTTACAAATAGGCGAGAGAGGGACAGGTCCCAAGTCTCTAATGAAAGCAGTAAACAGGTGCTGAGGGAGCTCGGCTGCTACTCAGCCGTGTGTTTTGGGGTTCGATGGGTTCGAGACCGAATCATTGTGATGTGTTGTGATGCATTGATCAGCCGATGCCTTAAATGGGATGCCCTGCTTCCTTTTTATAGGCCAAGGGAAAGCATGGGTTAAAGTGGAGGAAGAGGGGAGAACGAGAGAGAGAGGAAGTCCTTCAGGATCACAGGTCCTTATTCTCCTTCATGTGGGCCCCACCAACCCTGTAGACATCAATAGAGACAGCTTCATGTCATGGCCTAGTCCATCACCGGTGCCATGCGTAGGCATCATTTGTCGGTCATGGTGCTCCACTTTGTCCTATCGGATGTCGTGGTGAACTGACGCACCCGTTAGTGTTCGTACAGGGGTTAGGCAGAACAACATCGGTACGCCCGATGCTGTTTCTGACATGAACCCTCAGTGTGGCCCATCGAGGCCATGGGTTACATTGGGGCATGCCGTTCTCTACCTCAGTGTTAGAGCTTTGACTCAAGCCTATACGCTTGGACCTAGAGTGGTTGGCTATGGTATGAGTCTCCATCAGGTGAGGCGAAGCGCAGACCCAATGGTCGAGCAAGGCGAAGCCCATGGCCTTAGGGTCAGGTGAGGCGGAGTCCTCCCCAAAGGCTGGGTGAGGCAGAGCACATACCCAAGGGTTAGGTGAGGTGGAGCGTAGACCCAAGGGTTAGGCGAGGCGGAGCCCGTGGCCTCGGGGTCGGGCGAGGCAGAGTGCACACCCAAGGGTCGGGCGAGGCGGAGCCCTCGGCCTAGGGGTCAGGCGAGGTGGAGTCCTCCCCAGAGGCCGAGCAAGGTAGAACCAGCCCTTAGAGGTCAAGCAAGGTGGAATCTGCCCTAGAGGTCGGGCGAGGTGGAGCTTGCGCACTGGGGTTTGGTTGGAGCTGTAGTCGCTCTCTTGACTGCTCAGATGAGTCAACATTGATGGTCATTAGCTCCTCCTCTTTTGGTACCCTAGTATTGGTCCTTGATAGTAGCCCCCGAGCCTGTAGAGGAGTAGAATACTCCTTTAGAGGTTTTTTTGAATGGGAGGACTCTAAAGGCCAAGGCGTGACCTGGGGACGGTGATTCCTTGATTTTGACCCCTACGGGGGGTCTATCATTTTTGTGATCATTCGTTCAGTCTCCTTGTGAGTTGAATCTTTCCCCAAACCCCCATGCATAGTGGGGGTCCAACTAAGGCTCATCTTATCTTTGTGATTGTCACCCCATCCATGGTTTCCGCAACCAGACGGGTGAGCCATGCCATGATTTTCCTCTATGGATGAGCCATGGCAACTGGTAAGCTATTAATATCCTAGCCTGTGTGGGCCCCATGGCATCCCATTCGTAGGGATTCAGCTTGGGTTAGCTTGGTGATCGACTCTAGATTCTCAGCGGTCAATCCATATCATTCTCGGGTCCATTCGACCGGTCGCAAAGGCTATGTGCCTTTTTTCGAGGAAAAACCATGGATCGTAAACGACCAAGACTCGAACATGGGTTGGGATGCCCGTGATGCTCGTGTGCCCAGGTACTAGCCGCTAGCGGGCCCATCCCTTTCCACCTCTTACTCTCTAATGGTGCCTAGAGCGGTTGTCGAAACCGTCGATGGGCTGACCTATGAACTTCTGGGCCTAGCCGGGCCATAGAGGCACTTTTAGATTTGTATTCCTCTTACTCGTGATGAGCCATGGCCCCTCTAGAGAGGCAAAATGTCCGACGAGTTTTCCAAGAGGAACGATAGAGATTGTGTGTGCATGTCCCATGGTGAGACATTGTGGCAGATCATGGTAGGCATGGAGATCTAGGCGGGCGGTTCAGTTTCCTCGCACTTGTCACCCCTATAAAACCAAAGGGTTTGCCCCCTAGGTTCCATACCTTGCATCCTTGCCTCCGCAGCCATGACTGCCGCCGCCTCCAATCTCTTAGGTTTCCTACCTTTGCATCTCCACCACCGTTGAGCCTGCATCCACCTGTCCCCATCTCTAATGGATCCATGGTGCCTCTCTAACATAACCTTCTAGCGCATGGAGGGCCTCATCTACCGTGGTCTTCTCCACACATGGACCTCGCCTGAGGTGTGGCTACTACCCAGTGAGGAGGATCTACCATTGCCACCCGATGGCTATGTAGTGTCGTTCGCACACTTCCATGAGCGTAGGTTCGCTACCCCCACCCACAGATTTCTTCAGGGGCTGCTGCACTACTACAAGATTAAGCTACAACATCTCAATCCCAACGGGATCTAGCACTTGGTGGCGTTTGTTGCCCTATGTGATCCTAGGGATCAGCCCCCACTTTGACCTATGGAGGTACTTCTTCGTTGTTACCCTCTAGAAGAAGAGGGAGAAGAGTGGCAGGTAGGAGCTGCACATGCCGATGGGGTGTGCCGGCATCTAGCTCTGGAACAATCAGGTCGGCAAGTACCCATCGATGCATCTGTCAACATTCAACAAGGGGTGACACTCATAGTGGTTCTACCTCAAGAATGACACCACCGTGCCACTGCTGAAGTTCACCGGGCGCCTGGTCTAAGACGTCCCAGAATCGTGGAGGAAGTGGGGTGTCCCAGAGAAGGACAAGAAGAAGATCCAAGACCACATCACCACCATCCACATCCTAAAGGAGAGCAGCCTATATGGGTCAGGTGTCATTGGGGCCTACCATGCAAGGAGGGTGGCGCCGTTGATGACGCGCGTGCTCCCGCTGTACGTGATGGCGCTCGAGGCATTGTTCGATGGGATGATGCTTACCGAGTGGGTGCTCCCCAACTCTGAGATCACGCAACGCATCAAGGAGGCAATGGAGCCCTCATGGGATGACATGGGTGCCCCCCTTGATTTCATCTACCCAGTGCTAGGACATCCTCTGATGCGGCTAGAACTAGGCCACGTTGTCTTCGTAAGTTTCTCCTTCTCATGCCTTCTCTTCGATTGATTTCCCAACCTCTTGATATTAACTTTGATAGGGGTAGGACCAATCGAGGGACCTCATATTCATGGATCACCTGGCGCCATTGCTGAGGGATTCATCCATGAGGGTGAGTGGCTGAGGAAGGCGATGGAGGACAAGAGGAAGAAGAAGCAGCGGAAGCTATAGGTGCAGGAGAGAGGGGAGGACATCGACAGCGACGATGATGGTCGTGATGGAGACAACAATGAGGTAGCCGATGATGTTGAGTGGGACATCCTAGAGAATGAGGATGTACTGATAGGTATTGGTTCGTCTTTGCAGGAGTCATGACCCTTCTTGTTCCACAGAGGGGAGGGTACATCTGGGGAGCCGGTGGTGGTGGGATGTACCGTTGGCCTCCCCTAGGATCCAATAGGGGCAGGCGGTGGGCTCGAAATGGCCTTGCCCCAACGAGGCAGAGCAAGGGTCAAGGGGTTCACCCCCAAACATATCTGCCACCTCGATGGCGTTGAGGTAAGTTATCAGTTCCCCTATTTTCTCTGTTTTGGATGGATTTCATTAGGACTTATGCTTTTTGTCCATCGCAGCATCTATAGGCAGCGTGATCCCATGATGCTAGCGTCGAAGAAGATCATGGCCCTCCAATTGAGGTGGCAGCCACCGGCTGGTGTTGTGCCCATTTCGGGCGGGAGCGACGCTAGTGTGACCGCGTCGTTGGTCGATCAGACGCTGCCCATGGTGGCGCCCGTGCCCTTGATGGGACAGGCAGACATGGGGCTCAAGGGACTCCTTTGGAGGTTGTGGAGTAGTCGGCGATGCCCTTGATACCACTACCAATGATCGGGCGAACGAGGTTGTCGACCGCGCTCATGGTGCTGACTACGGTAGGCACGGCGTAGCCGATTGTGACCCCACTGACATAGGTGGAGGTGGCTGTGGCTGTGATAGGTGGGTCATAGCTAAGAGCAATCGTGGTAGTGCCTGGCATGGGCTAGATGGAGGGGGACCTAGCTAAGGGGTCCACGAGAGTCATGGTGCTAGGAGAGAGGTCAATGTCCACACCGCTGAATCCTTCCTCTGCCAGAGGGGGCCCCTCGGTGGGGACGTCATGGCGAGAGCGGTCGGCAGCGCCCGGTATCAGCAGGGAGATGTCCCTGGCCCTAACATCGGTGGGCAGTGGCTCGCCTACATGGGGCAAGCCTTAGTGCCAGTGGTCGAATCTAGAGGATCTGGCATCGACGCTTTTCGCCCTCGACGCTGCCGCTGAGAGCATGGAGCGGGAGAGCCTTGACGCAGGGATCGCTTTCGTGCTCAAAGCCCTGGACCATGCCAGGGGTGCCTTGCACGATGTCATTGTTCCCTTTGGCTGGGTATTTGCTTGATCCTGCTTCTCGCCCTTTCCTATCTCCATATATTTTTGTATTCTAACCATCGTCTCCTTTCAGTCCCTCATCGCTCGTAGCCACGGGAAGTCTCGGTTCCTTCGTGAATAGAAGGAAACCTGGGACTGCCTTGTCAAGGAGGTGCGACTGCATGGGGAGGTGACTGCTCAGCTTGTTGCCACCTAGCAGAGGGTGTCCGAGGAGGCAGACAATCTTTGATCGCGTGTGGCCAAGGCCCGTCGGCACGCTGACGAGGCCAAGATGGCATTCAAGGCCTTATCGACAAGGTCCTAGAGGGATGACGAGGAGGCCTCCAAGGTTAGGAAGGAGAGGGACGAGCTGCTCTAGAAGGATGCCGAGACCCGCCAGTGAATGCTCGACCACCTGGCTGAGGTTGAGAAGGAAAGGGAGCTAAAGCTAGGAGCCGAGGAGAAGCTCGTGGCCCTAGAGAAGAGGGCGAGCCTAGATGCCATGACAGTCACTCGGCTATGCAAGGAGTGGGATGAGCTACTCCAAACCACAGAGAAGCTCCACTCAGAACATGGTGTGGCTCACGAGTAGTGCGACTAGGCCTTCCAGAAGCGTGACTAGGCCTACCAAAGCGTGATGATGCGCAACAGAAGGTCGGCTCCCTCCAGACCGAGCTCAGAAATGCGATGACCCAGAAGCTAGAGGCCAAGAGCATTTCTGCTGGGCTAGTCATGGACCTCGCTGAGGCAAGGAGGAATCTTCATGCGGAGAGCGACGAGCTCGGTATCCTAAGTGCCACCCTCGAAGTGGTCTGTGATGACCTTGAGGTGGCGCGGTCAGAGGGGACCAGCTCGCTCATGGCCCATGCCATCGAGATCATGGCTTGGGTGCGCCAGCTTAAGAGGAACGCTCTTTGCATCGAGGTCAACCAATCCTTTGTGATTGCTCACTCTCACTATGGGGACAACATTGATCTAGAGACGATGAGCCATGGCTTCATGCCTGGCTATGAAGTCCATGAGCTGGATGAGATGGAAGTGGCGGTGGCTCCCCTTTTGCAGGACCTAGAGCACAGGATCGAAAGCATGGTTCTCCCTTAGAGGGGATAGTTAGTTGAATAGGTCAGTCAATCATTCTTGTAATCAGCGGACAGGTGCCGACCCTTGTGTATTATTTTAAACAAACTTGTCATTTTGTTTCGTTTGACCAAGTCTATCCTTTTTGTTTTGGTGCGAACAGATTTGTTTTTCCTCCCTTTTTATGTGTGAAAAGGGGTTCATGCGTTCTGACCCTTCTGTTTGTTAAGACCATAGAGCTTGAGGTGTAGGAGGGAAACTCTAATCATGCTAGTAAGTAAGAGTGCCATAGCCGCTGGGGCATAGGTTTCTTGTAGTTTGACCAGCCTCTTGCTTAGTCGTTTGTTTCCGTAGACCTTGCCACTAGGTTTAGCATGTGGAAGAGGTTGGGCACGGTGACTGTTTTAGAAAGGGTGTGTATATACCCTTATTAGCCCCCAAGTGAGACCTGACCCCTTGTCATTGCTGGGGGTCGGGTGTCACTAAAGATCGAGGAGAGGGTAGCGAAACTAGTAGGAGAAAAGCGTCTCTTGTTTTTGTGCATACCCCTCCTTAGGATCTGAGCCATCATTCTGCAACCGCATGTTTGGTCTCCTTGTGGGTCCAACTTTCCTCAAGCCCCTGCGCGTAGCAGTGGTCCGGTCGAGGGTCAGCTCGTCTTTGTGATCGTCGTCCCATCCACGGTTTCCGCAACCAGAGGGGTTGAGCTAGCGTCACTTGCCTCGATGGCTCGAGTGATGCTCTCAGTGAGCTCGCTAACGGGCATGTTTGAGTGGAATCCGAGTTTGTTGTTTGTGACGGAGTTAGCATAGCCCTCATGTGGCATTCCACTGCTCCTTAACCTACCTCCTGATAGATGCCTATGTCACTCTGGATAGTGACTCAGGTGGCCTGCTGCCCTCTCCTTGATGGAGATTTTGTGGGCCCGACTTGAGGTCAGGATCGAATGAGAAGGTCTGGATGACCATGTCCGCTTCTGAGCGGGTCAGACAAAGGCTGCTGGGGCTTGTCTATGTTTTCTCCCATGGCTCTATTCAATGCAAGGTGGCCTCAAGCCCTTTGTGGGCTAGCCTTTGAACCCCAATCAGGTGGATTCTTGAGTTTGGGTCAGGTGGCTCGAGCCCCTAAGCCCCATGGGCCTCGATAGGTGTCGGCCAAATTTCATGTGTCACCTCATCCTCGGTTTCCACAACTAGAGGGGCTAAGCTAACGACACTTGCCTCGATGGCTTGAGTGTCACGCTTAGTGAGCTCGCTAATGGGCATGTCCGAGTGGAATCTGGGTCCGTCATCCGCTGATGGGGTCGGCATAGCCCTCATGTGGCATTCCACTGCTCCTTAACTTGCCTCCTAGCAGATGCTCGTGTCGCTTTAGAGAGCGACTCAGGTAGCCCGTTGGCCTCTCCTCGATGGACATTCTGTGGGCTTAGCTCGAGGTTAGGATCGAACGAGAAAGGTCTAGATGTCCCTGTCCGTTTCTAAGCGGAGTCGGGTAAGGCCGCTGGGGCTCATCTATGTTTTTCTCCCCTAGCTCTATTTGATGCAAGGTGGCCTCGAGCCCTTTGTGGGGCGGCCTTCGAACCTCAGTCGGTCACCTCTCATATCGAATGAGACAACTACCGCTTCGTGACACGATGTGAAGCATTGTGATGCAGCAGTTGCATATGCAATGCTTGGATGTATGGGATGAATGTATGATGAATGAATGAATCAATTAATGAATGTATGAATGCATGCATGAGAATGGATGAATGAATGATTATGCAATGGAAAAGCAAAGTGGGGCTTGGTAAAGTTACCTCGATGGCTCAAGTGACGGGTTCGAGGAGCTCTTACCGGATATGTTCGTGTGGGATTTAGGTCTATCATTCATGATGGAGTTGGCGTAACCTACATGGGGTACCCCACTGCTCCTTACATGTCTCTTGGCCATGACCCAAGCCATTTGATCAGCTTAGGCGACCTGCCGACCTCTCCTCGATGGAGATTCCATAGGTGGACCCCTCCAAACCCTTCTTGGGAAGGCAGAGGCTAAAGCTCGGGATGTGGGGACAAAAACTCGATCATGCTAGTGAGCAAAGAACGTCGTGGCCGTTAGGGCATAGGTTTCTTGCAGTCTGACTAGGTTGGCTCAGTGTTTGTCTCCACATACCTTGCCTCTAGTTTTTTAATGTGAGGAGGGGTTAGGCATAGAGAATGTCTACCGAACAGACACTCTTGCTAGCCCCCGAGCGAGGCCTGACCCCTCACCATTGTTGGGGTTAGAGGCTCGATAGCGAAATTAATACAAGGAAGCATGTGTAAAGTAAGGGTGACCCATCTCTAAGCAGTGGCCCGAATTGTTTGATCGATTTGGGTGACCCGCTAGCACAGGACTTACCTTGATGGTGTGAGTGACGGGTTCGGGGAGCTCTTACCGGATAAGTTCAAGCGAAATCTGGGTCCATCGTTCGTGACGGGGTCAGCATAACCCGCGTGGGGCATCATGTTGCTCCCTACCCGTCCCTCAGCAGTGGCTAAGCTACTCGGTCGACTTGTATGACCCGCTGGGACAGGACTAACCTATGGAGATAGAGGATAAGAACATCCCATGCAAGAATTTAGTTAGGCAGATAACCCAGGCGATGAACTTGTAATAAATGGACAAGCTCTTAAATTCCGTTATAGCCTAACAGATTTTTAGCCTTTCTCCCCTTTTTGTATAAAAAGGTTAGTGCGTTCCAACCCTTTTCGTCGTTAAGGCCATAGAGCTCGGGGCATGGGTGAGCAAATTCTAATCACGCTGGTGAGCAAAGGCGCCATAGCCGCTGGGGCATAGGTTTCTCACAGTCTGATCAGTTATACTTAGAGTTTGCTCCCACAACCCTAGCTCCTAGGTCTTAACATGAGAGGGGGTCAGGCACAGAGAAAGTTGGCTAGGTGGATAAACTCTTAGATGTGCACCGACACTTTTCATAGCTGAGGCCCAAAAAACCTGAGGTGTGGAAAAAACTCTGATCACACTGGTGAGCAAAGTTGCCGTAGCTGCCGAGGCGTAGGTCTCTCCTAGTCCGACCAGGTTTACTCAGCGTTTATTTCCACAAACCTCGCTTCTAGGTCTTAATGTGAGAGTGGGTCAGGCATAGAAAATGTCTATCGGATATGTACACTCTTATTAGCCCTTGAGTGAGGCTCGACCCCCGCTGTTGCTGGGGTCAGGTGTCAATAAAGATCAGGGAGTTCGATAGCGAAACTGATAAGAGAAAGTGTGCATTTATTAAGGGTAAAAGCGACATAGCTGCTCAATGTTCTAGGCATTGACGAAGACTTCACCGTTGATGGTCTTGAGCTTGTAGGCGCCTGGTCGGAGAACCTCCACTTTGGCATATGGTCCATCCCATGATAGAGCTTGTGGTGGTCCTTATTGCTCTGAATGATGCGGAGCACCAGGTCTCCAATGTTGAAGGCCTGACCCCGCACTCGACAGCTGTGGTACTAGTGCAACGCTTGCTAGTACTTGGCCAAGCGGAGTAGGGCGACATCGCATGCTTCATCCAACTAGTCCATGGCATCCTCGAGGGATGCCTTGGCTCCTTGTTTGTCGTACGCCCTGATCCTTAGCACTCCATAGTTGAGGTCGGTCAGGAGGATCGCCTCGAAACCATAGACCATGAAAAATAGTGTGTAGCCGGTGGCTTGGCTAGGGGTTGTCCTTAGGCTCCAGAGCACCGCGGGAAGCTCTGTGACCCATCGTGCACCAAACTTGTTCAATCGATTGAAGATCCTAGGCTTGAGGCCTTGTAGGACCTTGCCATTCATGCGCTTGACTTGCTCGTTCATGTGGGGGTGTGCCACAGCGGCCCAATCGACCCGGATGTGGTATTCATCACAAAATTGGAGGAACTTCTTTCTGGTGAACTGCGTGTCATTGTCCATGATGATGGAGTTTGAAACCCCAAAGCGATGGATGATGTCAAGGAAGAATAGCATGACTTGCTTGGATTTGATAGCAGAGATCAGCCAAGCCTCTATCCACTTTGTAAACTTGTCTATGGTGACAAGCAAGTGGGAGTAGCCCCTAGGTGTCCTTTTGAGAGGTTCGACCAGGTCGAGGCCCTAGACCATGAATGGCCATATGATGGGGATTGTCTGGATCGCTTGGGCCAGCAAGTGGGTCTACCGAGCATAGTACTAACACCCTTCATAGGTGCGCATAATCTGTTTAGTGCCGGCTACCATTTTTGGCTAGTAGAAGCCATGTCGGAATGTGTTTCTGATAAGGGTTCAAGGTGCGGCATGGTGACCGTAGATTCCACCATGGATATCGTTCAGCAACCGCTTCCCCGGCTCGATGGGGATGCAGCGCTGTAGGATCCCGGTGTAATAACGACAAAAGACTTGGCACGACACATGAGCCACCAAGCCTCTGTCTTGTCCATCGGTAGCGCCTCATGGAGGAGGTAGTTGAGGTAAGGTGTCCTCCAGTCGACCAGAGGGTCAGGCTCTATCGCTGGATCCTCGTCAAGCTCCATGACCATGGGGTCAGATGGAGCCAACGGCTAGTTAACCCCTAAGCCCAGGGCAGGTGGCCCACCATCGGCTCATTCTGGCTCCTCATAGTGGACCGAGGTCTTGTGCTGATCGCTGGCGAAGACGCCCATTGGCACCGGCTCTCGGTCGGACGCCGCCTTCGCCAGGGCATCAGCCACCTCATTGAGATGCCTCGAGATGTGGTTGAGCTCGAGACCATCGAACTTGTTCTCTAGCTAGCGAACTTCTCAGCAGTATGCAGCCATCTTGGTGTTGTGGTAGTTCAACTCCTTCATGACTTGGTTGATGACCAGCTAGGAGTTGCCCCGAACATCGAGGCGTTGGATACCCAACTTGATGGCGATGCGCAGAACATTGATGAACACCTCATATTTAGCCATATTGTTGGAGGAGGGGAAATGGATGCGAACCATGTACCCCATACGCACCCCAAGGGGTGAAACGAAGACCAGCCTCGTGCTGGCGCCTTTCTTCACTAGTGACCCATCGAAGTACATCGTCTAGTACTCCTGGTCGATGACTACTGGTGACATTTGGATCTTGGTCCACTCCGCAATGAAATCAACCAGCACTTGGGACTTGATGGCCGTTCAAGAGGCATATGAAGTGCCTTGACCCATCAGCTTGAGTGCCCACTTCATGATTCTTCCTAGGCATCCTGGCTTTAGATGATCTCACCGAGGGGAAAGGACATCACAACTGTCATCGGATGTGACTCGAACTAGTGGCGTAGCTTCCTCTTGGCGATGAGGATGGTGTATAGGAGCTTCTGGATTTGGGGGTAGCGGGTCTTGGAATCAGACAGAACCTGGCTAACAAAGTACACAGGGCACTATACTTTGAGGGCGTGTCCCTCTTCCTCTTGCTCCACCACCAAGGTGACGCTGACCACTTGTGTGGTGGATGCAATGTAGAGCAGAAGTAGTTCTCTATCGGTCAAAGGAACCAGGATCAGGGCCTTTGTCAGAAGCTGCTTGAGCCTATCAAGTGACTCCTGGGCCTTGGACGAACATTCGAAATGGTTGGCCTTCTTTAGAAACCAATAAAGGGGGACACCTCATTCGCTAAGGCATGAGATGAAGCGGCTAAGCACGGTGAGGCATCCTATAACTTGTTGTACCCCCTTTATGTTCTGAATTGGGCCCATCCTTATGATGGCCAAGTTCTTCTCTAGGTTGGCTTTGATGCCACGCTCGGAGATGATGAAACCCAGCAGCATACCCCTTGGGACCCCAAAAATGCACTTCTCGGGGTTGAGCTTAAGGATGTTTGCTTGGAGTTTTCCGAAGGTCTGCTCAAGGCCGGCTACAACCTAGTCAGCCCATTTGGACTTGACAATGATGTCATCTATGTAGGCCTCAATGGTTCACCGGATGAGGTCCCCGAAACACCTAAGCATGCAATGCTGGTATGTAGCCCCAATGTTCTTCAGACCGAATGACATTGTGACGTAGCAGAATGATCCGAATGGGGTGATGAAAGACGTCATGAGCTGGTCGGACTCTTTTATCATGATCTGATTATACCCGAAGTACGCATCAAGGAAGCAAAGGGTTTTGCACCCTGAGGTCGAGTTGACTACTTGGTCTATGCGTGGCAAAGGAAATTGATCCTTTGGGCATGCTTTGTTGAGACCCGTGTAGTCAACACACATTCTCCATTTCCCACTCTTCTTTCGTACAAGAACAGGATTGACTAACCACTTGGGGTGGTACACTTCCTTGATGAACCCAGCTGCCAGTAGCTTCACAATCTCCTCACTAATGGCCCTACGTTTCCCCTCATCAAAGCGACACAGGCGCTGCTTCACTAGCTTAGAGCCTGACCTGATCTTCAAGGCATGCTCGATGACTTCTCTCAGAATGCCTGGCATGTCCAAGGGTTTCCACGCAAAGATGTCTCTATTGGCGCAGAGGAAGTCGATGAGCGCGCTTTCCTATTCGGAGGAAAACATGGTGCCAATACACACCACTTTGCTGTTGGAGCCGCTGGGGTCTATGAGGACCTCCTTGGCACCCTCCACTGGCTTGGAAGACCTAGCTGATAGCTTGGGGTTAGGTGCTTCTTTGGCGACCTCCTTCCTAATGGCCGCAAGCTCCTTTGAGGCGACAATTGCCATGGCATGATCGCAGCACTTGACCTCGCACTCGTAGGCGTGCTAGAAGGAGGTGCCAATGGTGATGACCCTGCTTAGGCCCAGCATCTTTAGCTTTAGGTAGGCATAGTTGGGGATGGCCATGAACTTCGCATAGCATGGATGTCCAAGGATGGCGTGGTAGGTTCCATGAAACCCTACCACCTCGAAGGTGAGGGTCTCCGTCCTATAATTGGATGGATCCCCAAAGGTGATGGGCAGATTGATCTACCCAAGTGGCACGACCTGCTTTCTAGGCACAATGTTGTGGAAAGGCGCTCTGGTCAGTTGGATGCGCAATCGGTCGATGCCCATGGTGTCTAGTGTCTTGGCGTACATGATGTTGAGGTCGCTGCCGCTGTCCATCAATACCTTGGAGAGCCACTTCATGTCGATGATTAGGTCGACCATGAGTGGATATCTCCCTGGTTGCAGGATGCTTTCTGGGTGATCGGTCTGATCAAAGGTTATAGTGAACTCTGACCACCGGAGGAAGGTAGGCGTGGCCGGCTCAGCCGTATAGACCTCGCAGTGTGCGAGCTTCTGGCGACGCTTGGAGTCATAGGCCACTGACCCTCCAAAGATCATGAGGCAGCCATTTGGCGTTGGAAAGCTACCATCCTTCCCCTTGGTGTCATCTGTAGCTGGGTTAGGGTCCCCCCTATGCTCCCCCTTGTCGGAGCCTCCAGATAGGAACTGCTTCATGAGGCCATAGTCCTTGTATAGATGCTTGATGGGGAAGGCATGGTTCGGGCATGGCCCTTTGAGTAGCTTCTCGAAGGGGTTAGGGGTACCCTCTGTGGGCTTCCGACCCCCTCTGCGGTCGGCAGCAGCCACGAGCGAGCCCTCACGCTGCTGCTTGTTCTTCTTCTTCATGGAACGGTTGGAAGCACCTTCGCCAGCGTCCTTTTCCCACTTCGCCTTGCCTTAGGGATGGTCAAAGATCGCTTCGACTGCCTCCTCGCCCGAGGCATGGCTGGTGGCAATGTTGAGGAGCTCCTTGGTGGTTCATGGGCCCTTATGACCCAGCTTGTGAACCAGGGACTCACAGGTGGTCCCAGACAAGAAGGTCCCTATGATGTTAGTGTCAACGACATTGGGCAGCTCATTGCACTGTCGGGAGAAGCACCGAATGTACCCACGAAGGGTTTCCTCAGCCCTCTATTGGCAGTTTTTGAGATCCCATGGGTTCCCAGGATACTTATGCGTGCCCTAGAAGTTCCCCATGAAGATCCCTTTCAGGTCCGCCCAACTTTGGATTCTGTTGGGCGAAAGGTGTTCCAACCATGTTCGCGCCTAATCAGCCACGAACAATAGAAGGTTGCGGATAATGAAATCATCATTATCTGCTCCACCAGCTTGGCATGCAAGCAGATAATCCTCGAGTCATAGTTTGGGGTTCATTTCCCCAGAGTATTTTGTGATGTTGGTTGGTGGTCAGTACCTTGGCGGGAAGGCTGCATTGAGGATGTGTCGGCCGAAGGCCTGAGGTCCTGGCAGGCCAAGGCTTAGGCTTCAGTCCTTGCCACTGTCATAGCATCCGCCATGGCGAGGGTGATAGCCGTGGCTAGCTCCCTCTCTCGGATCATCATGAGCACACCTACGGGCATCGAGGGTGTCACACGCATCACGATTGTGGCCGATACGCTCATGCACCAGGGCTGCGGTGCGCAGCCTGCCACCTTGTAGGGCTAGGTGGATTGATGCATCCTTGTTGGGTCACTCCAAGGGTGTGCACTGGCTAGTGTCGAGCTTGTGTCAATGAGACAACGAGCTTTCAGCCTGCTACACCGCCGCACACTCGAGTAGCGAGCAAATCTCATGATGGGCCCAACAATCCTTTAGCGTCGTGGGCCCCAAAAGCCCATGGAGCAAGGCTACCGCCGTAGTGATGTTCTGGCTCACCCGGGCGAAGTGTGGGAGGGCTTCATCATCCATGATGATCCTTCGATTCATGTCGTGGGCCATGGCATGGGCGCGCCCTCTGTCTCTGTGGTGCTCGATCTCTCGATCGAGCTCTATGCACTCCTGCTCGAGCTAGAGTCATGCTTCCTCGAGCTCTTAGTGCCGAGCCTTTAGTTGCTCCACCCACAAGCGGGGTGGAGTCCCTACCTCCCCCTCAGCCTCGTCATCGAGGTCATTCATTGGGGTAGCTTCTTCCTCGTGGATGCTTTCGACGTGTCCCTCAGGGGTACTTGCCATGAAACATTCATGAGAGGGGTGATGGCTTCCCCTGCTATAGTCAGAGTCAGAGGGTGACTCTAACTCTCCTACGAGGAGGTCATGGAAAGATTCTATGACATATTCGGTCATCCCCATGAACTCATCGTTCATAGGGGACCGAGGGGTGCATTGTGCCACAAAGTGGCCAATGGTCTCTGCGACATATTCGGTCTCTGCTGTGTTCAGATGAGGTATTCTAGGGAGATGGGCTCTTCCCCGGCAAGCTGCACCATGACATTGGCGAACGAGAAGGTAAGGTGGCGCAAGTCCTCCTAGGATGGTCAGGGTCCCAGGAAGGTGCCGAGCTAGTGCTCTAACCTCCCGTAGCCGAAGCCGAGGAGCCACTTGCTCCCGGGGGCGCGGGCCTCCGGTGTGTGCAGCTGTAGCTCCTCAAGCACCTCGACGATCGTGTCAAGGCTGGCAGAGTGGAGTCATTGGATGGTTGTGGGAGCCAGCGCCAGCTCTCCCTCCATCATGACGATGAAGTCTAGGTCCTCGAAGCACACGTGTGCACCCAGGACCTAGCTGACATTGCGATTAGCCATCTAAGGCCTAGTGTGGATGTCGAGACACGCAAAAGGCCCCTACCTAGTATGCCAACTATCGGTGTTTCGAGTTGCCACCAACAAGTAAATTTCTAAGATTACACGTCTGGGTTGTATGGTGTGCTTGGAGGACATGAGGTTTATATTGATTCAGGCTAAATGCCTCTACGTCTAGTTCATTGCTGTTGCTCCTGTTATTAGCACTGAAAGTTTGTAGTAGGGGTTACAAATGGGCGAGAGAGGGACATGTCCCAAGTCTCTGGTGAAAGGAATAAATGGGTGCTGAGGGAGCTCGGTTGCTGCTCAGCCATGTGTTTTGGGGTTTGATGGGTTTGAGACCGAATCGATGTGATGTGTTGCGATGCGTCGATCAGTCGATGCCTTAAATGGGATGCCATGCTTTCCCTTTTATAGGCCAAGGGAAAGCAGGGGTTACAGCGGATGAAGAGGGGAGAATGAGAGGGAGAGGAAGACCTTCAGGATCGTGGGTCCTTCTTCTCCTTCATGTGGGCCCCACCAACACTGTAGATGTTAATAGGGACAGCTTCACATCGTGGCCCTGTCCATCACCGGCGCCATGCATAGGCGTCGTCTGTCGGTCATGGCGCTCCAATTCATCTTGGCGGACATCATGGTGAATTGACGTGCCCGTCAGTGTTTGTACAGGGGTTAGGCAGAATAGCATTGGTACGCTCGACGCTGTTCCTGATGTGAACCCTCAGATATGGCCCATCGAGGCCACAAGTTACATCAGGGTGTGCCGGTCTCTTCCCTAGTGTCAAAGCTTTGACTCAGGCCCATATGCTTGGACCTGGAGTGGTTGGCGACCATATGGGTCTCCACCGAGCGAGGCAGAGCGCAGACCCAAGGGTCAGGCGAGGTAGAGCATAGACCCAAGGGTCAGGCGAGGCGGAGCGCACACCAAGGGTCGGGCGAGGTGGAGCGCAGACCCAAGGGTCGAGCGAAGCAGAGCGCAGACCCAAGGGTCGGGCGAGGTGGAGCCCCTAGCCTAGGGGTTCGATGAGGCAGAGTCCTCCCCAGAGGCCAGGCGAGGTGGAACCAGCCCTTAGAGGTCAGGCGAGGCAGAATCCGCCCCAGAGGTCGAGCCAGGTGGAGCCCACACACCTAGGGGTTGGTTGGAGCTATAGTCGCACTCTTGACTGCTCGGATGAGTCTACATTGATGGTCATGAGCTCCTCCTCTTCTGGTACCCTAGTATTGGTCCCCGACATGCCCACGTCGCACGACGACGCTCCGAGCGTGGCTTCGATGCGTCACCGCACCCAAGATGGAAATCCAGACCAACCTGACGCAAGCACTAGCTAGAAGGGATCAAGACGAGTCTAGTAACATGGCTAGTTGAGTCCTTTCCCCATGGGTTGGTACTTACCCCCAACCCACTGGCCACGGCGGTGCTCATGGCCAGCGGCAAGCAAAGCCCAAAATTGGCCATAGACGGACCACTACTAGACCCGACGAGAACGGAATTGGGCTGGGAAGCTTTGAGTTGGTGATTATGAAGGGGAAAGGAGAGCGGCACACTGCCACCGCCACATCGCAGGGAGTGGCCCCGACTGAGGTGAACCGACCAAGACCTGACAAGGCATGGCAGCACGAGGACACAATCGCATGAACGAGGGCAAGGGTCATGTTGTTTAATGCTTGGGTGGAGCCTTTAGGGGGTGCCTGTGTGGCCATGTGCACACGGCAGTGTGACCTCACGACGCGGCAAGTCACGCCATGCCACCGAGAGTAGAGCTGGGTAGGTGGGTTGAGTGGCGGAGGGCGAGCACTACAGTGACTAAAACCACAAGAGAACAAGGCATAGCCCTGCATGTGCGCTGAGACAGCGCCACGGTTGATAGCATCCCGTGCACGGCGGAGAGCGGCTGTGGCCACGCCTATCCCGACGAGCAGCCGATGGCCACACAGCTGGCCAGCGGGACATCGGTCATGGTCATAGGGTAAGCCAGCCAACGCGTGGTGCAGTGTGTGGTAGCAGCGGCCGGCAGCAGTGCAGGTAGCCCGCGATGGCGCGACACCGGACGCGGTGACTGTGTCCCCAGGCCTGAACGGCCGAACCACCTGCTTGCATGATTTTTGGAGTGCGCCAAACTTCAAACCTAGCTCAGTGGAGGTTCAACCAAAGTTACCAACCTAGGGCCGATACTAACACCTAGCTGGCAAAGCAAACCACGCTCCTAGAGAGCGACTAGAGAGGGAAATGGAAGGATGCCAACATGAGCTCATCACGCTAAACACTCATTCACGACTGAAGCCTGAAACAAAACCGACAGTGCGTTCTAACGAAGTTAAGGCAATTTTTGCGATGCCACGCCAACCCCATCTCATCCATAGGCTACACCCGGCTAAAGCACTCACCTAGAGGCAACCAACAAAACAAAACCGTTGAGCTAGTGCTTAAGTATTTTAGTTAAAACGTAAACGCCAAGATGGCATTGTCTTCTTCCTTTTAGTCTTAGAAGGTCCAGAGCTCGGATTCGATGTTTGAGCTCCCAAAACTCTAGTTAACACTATTCACTTCCCAAATCTAAAGATGCACTCTTAACTACACTATTTGCTCATCCTTTTACATAAGCACTATACATACATTATATTTTGTTTTTGTTTACCGAAATTGCTTTCCGTTTCATGTGTGTTTTAACTCGTTAAAATTTGAAAACTCGTTCGGCTAGATTTCCCGAGGCCTTAACCTAGGTGCTAAGCAAGTTCGTAACACCAGAGATGTTACATGAATCCACAGAACAAGAAAAAATTTGGTAATCTCTCGTACTGGATTTGGACAAGGACCTCATCACCTGTGATTTCATTGACCAGCGTAATCTCCCTCTACAAAGGCATGAACAAGGGGAGCGGAACTCTAGTTCTGATGAACTTGTCGTTGATGTAGCCTCTTGCGTTGTCGTCGATCTTCATAGTTGACCCGATGATCTCCCTGAGATCATGGGCCAGCTTCTTGGTGAGGAGGTAGAACGGGATGTTCCTAAACTGCACCCACATTGGCACATGGGTGAAGAGAGCCAATGACGAATCAGCTCCTGCTGCTAGCCCTTCCACCAGGAAGGCATCACCTTTGTACTGCCAAGGTCCGCCCAGGATGGCATGCCTCCAATCACCTTCCTACGAGAACTCTAGGACGAACTTCCTGCCCGTCTCCACCTCCAGTGGACTGTCGTCCATCTCCCCATGGATCTTCCATACCTTCTTCATGTGATCGATCAGCTATCTTGAGCTCACCAGCAGAATAGAGAGGAAGAAGCCGACCACCAAGTGCTGCGAGGGCTTGCGTGCCCCGGTCATGTCAATGACCAGGACACGCTTTCCCTCGGCCTTGCTGTTCTCCCCCACCTCCTTTGTCGAGCCTATTGGGACAGGGTGAGCACCACCCATCCCATCACCTTCAAGCGCCATGAGCTGTTCTGGGTGTTCCGCCATTGAGCAAATCAGCGAACACCTTGAGGGCAGAGTGGGCTGGTTCTGGACTTGAAGAAAACTTTTTGGAAGAATCTGTAAGCTGTTCTTGGAACTTTTAAAGGGGAATTCATTGAACTCATAACTGATCTCTTCATGTCCCAATTCACTGCCTCTAATTACCTGTAATTTCCCTTTCTTCAGCACGTGGGAGGTGGGGGTGTTTCCTGTCTTCATGACCTTCAAGATCAATAATGGGGTGAGTTGATGCTGAAACTGCAGGCCCCGGATGTGGTGGAATCTTGAAGACATCGTCAAGGATTTTGGCTACTTTGATCTTCAGAACACCCAGCCATGACCTTAGGATACTAGTATAGTGCCTGTGCTAACGTTACGGCTTTATTTCATGGATGTACATGGAAACAACCAAACAACGATTTTTGTTTTTAGACTTCAACTTTCACACAATTGTATATGACCATGCATATACAATCTGAGAAACACTTACACGTAACAAGGCATAATAAAGTTATTTCTCGCATTAACCATATAATTTATAATCTACCTAAGTCTTTAAACATGTCTTGGAGATCTTCATGGCCACTTCATGCAAACTTTATCCCAAATAATCAAAGATGACGTACCAAGCTTCTTAAAGTAGATATAGCTTCTTAAAGTAACTCTATAATTCACTTTTGATAAATGAAAGAAAAAATTGTATTTGATCTTTTTTAAAATTAAATAGTAGATATAGTCGTAAATATATGTGTGCAACCGCGATGGATATTTATCTGGTTGTTCCTCGGTTTCTCCCTCTCTCCCATCCTGTTTTTCTTTCTTCAGATGATTTTTGGGTATTAGAAAGCTAACTAATGAAAAATATTGGACAAAAGAAAAAAAAAGCATTTCTTCTTGGCATAATCAATTGATTTATTTAGTAAGTTTTAAGTACTCCATCTGTTTTAAATTATAAGTCGTTCCAACTTTTCTAGATACATACTCCCTCCATTCCAAATTATAAGTCGCTTTGACTTTTTTGGTTCATCCATTTTGCTATGTATCTAGACATATTATTATATCTAAATGCATAACAAATTAGATGTACCAAAAAAAATCAAAGCGACTTATAATTTGGAATGGAGGAAGTAGTTTTTACTATGTATATAGACATAATGTATATTTAGGTGCATAGCAAAAGCTATATATCTAAAAATTAGAACAAAACTAATTGTCTCTAGCTTGCGTGTTCTATTTCATAATGGCCTTTTATTTTCATAATCACGTGTCAAGTCGGTTCGTTTATTTTGTAAACTCGGTCGGGGCGTGTAGTGTGTTACTTTTGTAACATAGTGGTCTAACTCCTCTCTTTGGAGGATGAAACTGGATATTTCTTCTATTTTTTTAAAAATAGGCAAAACCAAATGTGCTAAACCTCTTCACCGATCTCCTCTCTGTGGGCCCGGACTGTAAGTGACCCGTTTTGCTTCCTTGTCCGCCGTTGGTATTTTATGAGAAGAAAGGGGTAGACCTTTCTAGGTTTAGCCATGCTGCAGACGCTCCACTGCTCCTACTGACGCGTGGGGTCACCAAACTAGGTCCCACGTGTTCTTGACAGAAACATGCGAGTGGGTATGTTGGCAGGTCTGTCGCCATTCCTTATTGACGCAATACCAGAACGACACGAAGAGTTTTGGAAGGGGTGCGTCAGATGGGGCCAGGCTCGGCGTGGGTTTTTCCATTATAATGACAATTTTGAAAATTGCGTTGATCAGAGTCACGGATCCCTCCTTCCTATTTGTCTTGACTGACTTCCATATTTGCCTTGATTGACTTCCATTGGTTTTCATTTTACCGTAGACTACGGGATGTGTTGGAAATTGCCTTGATCGGATTCATGGATCCCTCCTTCCTATTTACCTTGACTAACTTTCATATTTGCCTTGATTGACTTCTATTGGTTTCTATTTTACCGAAGACTGCGGGATGTGTGAGGCGTGCGATGAAGCCTTGGTGGGGGAGATCCAAATAACGTTGGCCATCGGATCAAGTTGAAGCCTATGAGAAAGGATTAGGAGCTATAGATTTTAATGATACGATAATCCTGGGTATAATTTCGTTGGTGCACAATGGTTGTAGTCTCTCAGCGGTGGACTTTTTTTTAGAGACCTAGTATAGTTTTGATTGGTACCTTACAGTAGAGATGTAGACAGGCTTCTAAGTTCTTTGAGTTTACTGTAGCTACGCTAGTTCTTGTTTAGATATCAACCTGATTCTGGGATTTTTGTTGGCTGTTGGAGAGTCCATCGGCATCAGGATTGGTAGCATATAGGTTTCGGGTTTCAAAGATTGGTTTGCATCGATCTGTGGATTGGTTTCTAGGTTCGTCGCCGAAGAGCGGTGGGAGTGGAACAGTCACAGGCATCCTAACCAGTCTATTTTGGGTCTACTTGGTTATCGGACCTAACTATGAAAATTATCCAACCAGATATCTGATATTTGGCGGATATTTGTTAATTGTTCTTATATTGGAATGATATCTGAGGGGATAGTTTGTTAATTTGTATCCAATATTGTAGAAAATATCTAGATATTAAAAAAAGAGAGCTCTGAATCACTATTTGGGTGATCCAGTGGTCCAGAAACATCAGCACATTTGCACCCTTAGGATGAAGGATGTAGATAATTGATAAACCATGTAAGGGGCACGCTGACATGAATGAAAACTAGGCTTTTGTGTTGATAATGAATATAAGGCTTGTAGGTCAATTAATTGACACCATAGGAGATGTAAACTAAGTACTAAATATACTGACAATATGGGAAAAATTCACTCACACAAATTTTTAGGTAGGGCATGCGGTATTTCTCCTCCGGTGCTAGCTCATCCTCAATGCTTTGGCAAGTATCCAAAATTTTCCCAAAAATGAACTTCATGTTCTCTGGGAGACCTCTGGTGACTGCAGTGTCCCAGCTGGACCAAAGCAATTTTCATCCTGTGTTAGTTACATTTTTTTCTTCTAGTATTATTCGTAGTAGATAAAGAGTTTCATTTCAGTCATCAAAAGTACAAACCTTTCTATGTACACTTGGTAAATAACTCACACTCTTGTGAAGTTCCATAGACATCGTAAGTGTCGTCCAATAAGGACACAATGGCAAGAACTTTTGACAATATTACTCGAGCTCTTGAGTAAATTGGTTCAAAATATACTCCCACCATCCAAAAGTAGCACTCCACAACTCTGTCTCGAGCAAATGATAGCCTTGATTGAAGTTCTAGATCATTCCACCACCTGCTCATTCTTAATTAAACCACAACTACAAATATGAAATGTGTAATAATGCCCACAAAAAAAATTGATATCATGGTAGTCTCCATATTTTTTTTTTGTGATTAGGAATGCAAGTTCTGTTTTGTAGACCATTAGGTGACCCACGGCACATTAAATTGAACTTCTACAGATGTAAAGTAAAGAAATTGGGTATACATGAACTACCTGAGGTGGAACCATCTATTGGTGTCACCCAGCCATATATAATTGTGATTCACGATAGTATAGTCCCTCAGTTCTAAATTATATGTTACTTTAGTTTTGTTATAATCTAAACTTCTCTAATTAATATTGACTAAGTTTTTAGCAAAAAATATACTAACATCTATGCACTATCAAAATATATAAATTCTATGAAGAATTTAATAAACTACTTTGATGTTCTAAATGTTGGTGCTTTTTCTATAAATTTGGTCAAAGTTAGAGAAGTTTGACTAGCGACATTGCTAAGTGACCTATAATTTTAAATGGATGGAGTAAGTCACTTCACCTTGTTATGATTTTCAGCTCTTCTTGATGTTGGAGCTGCACAAGATTATAGTTGAGCTTTGCTAGCTCCATTACCATTTCATTAGCTTCAGTCTCACTTCCATATTCAGCTATATGAGATTTGGCTTCATAAATTCTTACACTTCGAGGAAGCGGGATCTCAAGCACACGCTTTATTTCACTTGCTAATGATGTTTCCATGTTGGGTGCTACTGATTTTAAACACTTCGTCGTGAAGGAAATAGCCTCATCAAGTATTATCTCTCCATGAGTCCTGAGACAAGCAGCGTTGTAAAGGTTCAGTAGATCCCTTGGATTGTTTGCTGCAAAACACCCCTGTTCGTCTCTGAACTTGGCAAAGACATCTGGAACAGATAATTCTAGAATTATACTCCGAACAAAAATAATATTTTTCTTTGTATCACCTCTTCTGGATGTTACTTGTGGGGGGCATGACCCCGGATATCCACGGCAGACAACATGGGCTGCGCCCCCAGGGGCGGCCCAGCCCACGAGACGAAGCCTTGCGGGGCACGACTCTGCTCGGCGCCTCCCGCAAGACATCTGAAAGATATCCTGAAGATACTACGAGATCTGTTAGGATATATATGATTCCAAGATTCCTATAATCAGTTATTACTTTCCGGTTATTTCTCAGATCTAACCGACTTGTAACTCTGCTCCCCGGACTATATAAGGCGGGCAGGGACCCCCTCCAAACTCACGCAATATCATACGATAGCTAATACAAACCAACAGACCACAGGAGTAGGGTATTACGTTATACTAACGGCCTGAACCTGTCTAACTCGTGTGTCTCTGTTGTCTTCTTGTTCTTGATCTCATGCTCCTCTGCCGATCAATCTACCTTCGTGGGATACCCCTCGGAGGACTGCCGACGATATTCTGTCGACAGTTGGCGCGCCAGGTAGGGGCTTACGTGTTGTTTCCCTGTCGAACAAGATGGCTTTTTCCGCAGGCTCTTCGTCCCTCCCGTAGCCCGGCCAGATCTTCACGGTCGGATCGATCTCCTGGATCATCAACGCTAACGGAATCGGAGAGCTCCTCGAGCCGGCGCAGATCAATTCTGTGCCGATCATCCCCGCACCTGCGATTGTAGATCTGATCTCGAAACCACCTCTGAGGTCGCCTTCATCAGCAACTCACTGCCTGCTTCCTCGCTACCAGAGGAGGCAGATCAACAACGATGATCTGATCGAATCCATCGATTGGGTCGGTCTGAAGCTCGCCGATTGCCTCTCCATCGCCGAATCGGCTCTGGACACTTTGGTTCAGCGCCAACCACCCTCCGATCCAAATCTATCGGAGGCTGCTCGGAAAACACCGGGAGTTGTGGCTCTGCCCTTCGGGCTCACCAATGTCGCCGCCACCTTCCAAGACGCCCTAAGGGGCAAATTCGCCGACCAGGTGGGAGACATCCATCCTCTCGCCGACCAGATCGCCGACCAGCCTCCGCCGGCCGTCAACATGCTCCACGTCAGCCGATGCTCTGGAGCGTCCCTCCAGACCATCCCGGAGGAGAATCTAGACTCCGAGTCCCAAGGCTCTACGGAGACCCTCGCTGAAACCTTCACCGAGCAACTTCCTCTCCCTCCTTTTCGGGGTGGTGCGATCTTCAACGTCAGCGTCGACAGCCCCCCTCGGAACGGCGAGACCGAGGAGGAACGCGCCGCTCGTGAGAACCAGAACGTCAACTGCGCACAACACCGAGCAAACGAAATGCCCTTGCGATGCCTGAGCAGCAACTCGACTCGCAAGGAAGGCCACTCCAGCACAACCTCGACGAAGAGTTTCTCCGCGTTGACGGCCACGACGTCTTCAAGACTCCAAGCGCCAATCTAGCAGTGGCCGTCAATGAGCTCGCCAAGGTCGCCGCCATGCTTAAAGCAGCGCACTACCAGGTCAATGAGATTCACCAGGATTAGAGACCTTCATACTCCACCACTTCGATTCACCGATCAGTCACCACAAGAACCGATCGCCGCCAAAGTCGTTTCACCGACCAGCACCGCGATGACAGGCAACCCCTCCAGGGCGGAGCTAGGGGCAACCACGCCGAACATCACCGCCAACACGACCAGGAGGTCGACCAGGACGTCCGGGTGCACCTCAACAATCTCTAAGATGCACGACGACGTATCGACGAACGCCGCTTCAGTCGCCATGAAGACGAAGTATGCCACCACCAGGAGTATGAGCAAGAGTACGGCAACCTGGACTCAGCCGTTGAGCCAATCACCGGCGGCAACGCTGCAGATAACGGCGCCGACAACCCCAAGGGGCCCCCGGCATTCATAAGGGCGCTCCGAACACTTCAGTGGCCCCATGGTTTCAAAATCACTGGGGTCGAGCCCTATGAGGGGAGGATGAATCCAACACAGTGGTTACAGGCTTACGCCACTGCTGTTCGCACCGTCGGAGGAGACACCGGTGTCATGACGAACTATCTTTCCATCATGCTCGCGCCAACCGTCATGAACTGGTTTACTAGCCTCGCCCTGGACTCCATCGGATCCTGGGAAGAGCTGAAAAAAGTCTTCGCCGACAATTATATGGCTACGTGTACGCGACCGGGAACCAAGCATGATCTCAACCGCATCAACCAGAAGCCATCCGAGCTCCTCCATAACTACATCTGACGTTTTTTTGAGATGAGGAATTCTATTCCAAACATCATGGAAGCCGAGGTCATCACCGCCTTCATCCGAGGACTCCATCACCGCGAGCTTCGCTCCAAGTTCAACTGCAAGCCACCCACCGCGATCGACAAGATGATCACAACCGCCAACCAGTACGCCGACACCGAGGAAGCCGAGGTGCGCTTCAATGATGATGCAGGCACTCATCGCCCAACACGCCGCTACGATGACCGCCGCCACTACGACCGCCGCCACGACGACCGCAGTTACCATCGTGACAGCAGCCGTGAACGGCCAGAAGGACCCAAGACTGGTCAAAATCGCCGCCGGCGGCCAGACCACATCGTCGCTGCCGTCTATGAACCTCGCGCCAAGTGCAACTACGACGAGCAGTACAAGAAGATCCTCGACGGCCCATGCCCTCTCCATAAGAACGCCAAGCACAAGATGAAGAACTGTCTCGGTTTGGCTAAGGAGTTCCAGGACAAAAAGCTAGACGACGACGCCAACGGAGGAGCCGGAGGTCGCCGACCACCTGGGGGCAATGACAATGCCTTCCAGGACCACAACAATGTGGTCGCCACCATCTTTGGGGGCCTCGCCTCCACTGAGAGCAGAAGAGAACAGAAGCTCGCCGCACGGTGGGTGCTCGTTGTCACCACGGAGGATGCCGTCGCCAACCCCAGCTATCGCCCATGGTCCGAGGTCCCCATCACCTTCAGTCGGACCGACCAGTGGGCAAACATTCCCTACACATGGCGTTTCCCCCTCGTCCTCGACGCAACCGCCCAAAAGGTGCTCTTCAGAAAAGTGCTCATCGACGGTGGGAGCGCTCTGAATCTCCACTTCGCTAGAGCCCTAAAGGAGTTGGACCTCGGATTAGCAGATCCCACACCCTCTGACTCCTCCTTTTGGGGTGTGGTACCTGGCAGGGCCTCCAAACTGCTTGGAGAGATCACCCTACCAGTACAATTCGGCACGGCAAGCAACTACCGCGTCGAGCACATCAACTTCTACGTCGTCGATTTCAACACCGCCTACCACGCCATACTTGGTCGGCCAGCTCCTTACACCCTTGGTTCATGGCTGTACCACACTACTCGTATCTGGTGCTGAAGATACCGCACTACGCGTATCTGGTGGGCACACTTGGTCTAGTGCGAAGAAATTTTTGATTCTGAACTTGAGCTCCTTACACCCTTATGGCAAGCCGTGCTTGGGTTATGCTGCTCGGCTACGGTTCGCGCTGCTCGGTGATAGTACACGTTACTCGGCAACTGCTCACAATTGCTCGGCAGCTCATCACGGTGTTTGGATCATGAGTTTGACTGCTCGGCTTCGCTCGCACCTGCTTGGACAAGCTCAAGATGGTGTCGCACAATGGGTACAAGGCGCTCGGGGACTAGCTGTGGGGGGCACGACTCTGCTCGGCGCCTCCCGCAAGACATCTAGAAGATATTCTGAAGATACTACGAGATCTGTTAGGATATGTATAATTCCAAGATTCCTGTAATCAGTTATTACTTGTAATTCTGCTCCCCGGACTATATAAGGCGGGCAGGGACCCCTTCCAAACTCATGCAATATCATACGATACTTAATATAAACCAATAGACCACAGGAGTAGGGTATTACGTCATACTGACGGCCTGAACCTGTCTAACTCGTGTGTCTCTGTTGCCTTCTTGTTTTTTATCTCACGCTCCTCTGTCGATCCATCTAACTTCGTGGGATACCCCTCGGAGGATTGCCGACGTCTGTCGACATTACTATAGACCAATTTGCAGCATAATATTTCAGTTTAAGATAAATTATGATGCCGTTTAATATCCTGCAGTGTACTTAATGAGCAAAATGATTTTGTTTTGTAAAGGCTGCAAATCAGAAGTTTAATGTGTTTTGGTTACCTGATGAGACCCTGTATACATGCTTTCGGAGAAGTTGGTTACCTGATGAGACCCTGTATCCATGCTTTCGGAGAAGATAGAACCACATAGCCACCGTTTGAAGATCACAGCCACAAACATTAACGTTACTAATTCGAGTTAGCATATCATTGATCTCGTCTTCAAAAAGATGATCCAGACAAAGACGCTTCAAGACATCAATGAGATGAATCCTATGGTACAGACTACAAGCACTTGAAGCTGCTATCAGTTTTGCCACTTGTTCCTTCAGTTGTTCTGCTCGATGTACCATCCATGCCTGTTGAAAACTTGAAATGTTTTCAGATGCATGGCGGATCAATGCTCAGCTTAAAATAAACGAGTTTAGATCAACAAGATGCCACTTAATTTAGATTGTTACAAACCTTTTGAGCGGACGACGTAGCCAGAGGACTGGAGTAGGTAAGGAAGAAATCTCCCCAGATGGATGGCTGAAAACCGGAGACGTTTCTGCTCGCACGACGATCCTCCTCTTTTGACTGCCTACTACTAGTGGCGGCGGTGGCGGTGGCGGTGGCACTAGCAACGACGACACCGGCGGCCCTGCTAGTCCAACCAAGTGAAGGCAGATGCCTCCCGGGCCCCGGAGGGTGCCGTCGAACCAGCAGGATTTGCTTGCCGGCCATGACCACTGGCGGCAGCGCTCCGGCGAAGGGGCCAACGGCAGGACGGCTGTGGCGTCCACCGCTGCACTGTGCTGCTAGCTTTATGTTCGTCATGAGGAGGAAGGGCGTGTACGTGCCGGTGCTGGTGCTGTCTGTCATTTCCCAGCGAGGTTCTTGGAATGCCTACTGCTACAATTTGCTGCCACAAATGGCACAACCACGCATTGTCGTCTTTAGTAGTAGCCTATGCCATGTCCTCGGGCTGGATTAGTGGCAAGTTTAATTCACGTGAGCCTCTTGCGTCTGGGGCTTCGTTGGTTTAGTGGCAAGTTTCACGTGAGCCTCTTGCGTCCGGGGCTTCATTGGTTTAGTGGCAAGTTTCACGTGAGCCTCTTGCGTCTGGGGCTTCAATTCATTGGTTCAGCACCACGTCTAGAGTGCTAATCTTACAACGAGGCCGACAAGATCCACTCAAATCTTGTAACCTCTGTTGTCCGGTTTGGCAAGCAGATCGACACTCAGGGGAAACCCTCGATCTGTTCTTGCACCCAAAAAGTCTTTCTGCAAGCAGACCCTCAAGCCGTGAAGAAATTGAATCTTCTTGACGAAGAAGTTGGCATTTCTTGATCAATGACATTGTCTTCTCAGTCGAAGGAATTTAGCTGAATTCTCTAGAGCTCATGGAGACCAATTACCGACTGTAGTATTCAGGACTGCTCGTGTCCTGAATATTTAGTTTTACGCTTCACCGGTAGTTTTGCGGTGTTGAACGTGATGGCAACATATTTTAAGGCCCTGTTCGGATCCTTTCGACTAAGACCGTCTCCAACGGCGTGACCCAAACGCAAAAATACGTTATGCACAGTGTTTTTGGGCACCAAAACCATTCTCCAACGGAAGACCGAAACCAGATACCCATTCTGGGTACTCGGCGATTCAGAAGGCAAATCTGCGTCTTCGAAGAGAGACGACGCAAACATGTAGTGGTGGGCTTGTAGGAACCGTCGGGGCAGGGCGCGGCCGGCTCGACTCGGCGAGGCGGATCCGTGGTGGAGCGCGGCCGGCGGGGCGAGGCGGGCTCGAGGCGAGGAGCGCCCGGAGCGGCGCGGCGTGGCGAGGCGGATTCGGGGAGGACTGGAGTGGAGGAGGCTGGCCGCCGCGGGAGGAGTTGACGAAGGAGAGAGCGCCAGGGGTCCGCCGCCGCAGCAGGGGCAGCCCTCGCCCTGCGCCACGCCCGCGCCCTTGCTGGTGCGCTGCCGCGTTGGGGGCCACCCTCGCCCCGCGCCCATGGCCACAACCGGGGCCTACCCGCGCCGGGGGACTCCCACGCCTGGCCCGCCTGCGCAAGGCCGCCGGGCCCCTGCCCTGCGTCGGTGCGCCGCCACGTCGAGGGCGCCCGCGCCCGGGCCCACCAGCGCCTCTGAGCCACCACGCCGGTGCGCCGCCACGCCGAGAGATGCCCTCGCTTAGGCTGCCAGCGCAAGACCGCCGAGCCCGCCTGCGCCAGTGCGCCGCCGCGCCGAGGGGCGTCGTGGCCCCGCTGCCACCGCTGGCGAGGTGCTGCTGCCGCCTGGGGAGAGAAGAGAGTGAGGGAGCGTGGAGAGAGAGAGAGAGGAGAGAGAGCACGGATATCATGGGTGGGATTTGGGGCATCTGTTGGAGAGGTCAAGGTATGTGTACGTAGCTTTTTTTTTTATTGTGCGTTACCTAAACGGTGAAATAGGTGTCCGGTTTGGGTCACACTGTTGGAGTCAGTCTAACAACTAGTTGGCTAAATTTTAGCCCTTAAGATCTAAACATGAGGACTAATGGGTAAGCTAAAGTTTAGCCAAAGCCTAACTAGTTGTTAGTCCACTAATTCATAGAACTCAACTATCAAAGACTAACAACTAATTCTAATCTATAGAACCCAATAATTAGTTCATGATCTAAACAGATATGGACTATAACTAGCTGATTAGTTTTTATCTAGCTATTTTTGTCCCGGCTAACAACTAGTCCTAGTGGGTCGCGTGCTGAAAGGGAGAGTCGCGTTCTGCGAGAGAGCGTCGAGAGTACTGCCAGTCTCCGGCCCCCTCCCCATCGTCTCCGGCGTCTTCGCCGGTAAGTGGACGTGGGCCGGTCCCCTGTTCATATAAGTATTAGTTAGTGTTTTGTTAGAGTGCTTGGATGGGTGTCGTCCTCGTTCATGGCTACTGCCTGGAGCTCCTGGCCGGAGTTGCTCGCGTCGTCGTCGGCTGTGTAGTCATCATCAGCCTCTTCGCCCTCAACTCCAGCTCCAGTCCATGCGCGGGAATCAATAAAAGCAGGGATGGGTGTTCATCCATCGCTGCTGTCGTCGGTCAGAGAGGCGTCGTGTCCGTTGCCGATGCCTCGGTTTCGTCTTCCTCAACGCTGCGAGCAGTGTTGCTCGTGGTCGCAGCTTCGCCCATAGCTGCTGCCGCGGAATCACGGAGGTCGTCGCCCGCATGGTCGTCGTCAGCGTCGTCGCAAGCTTCTGCGGCCGCACCTCCGGCTCCAGCCAATGCGACTCCGGTCGAACCGTCGATCGGCGCCTCCGTCCGGCAGGATACGTGGCAGCAATGGGACCCACTGTACTGCACACGCGTTGCTCAATCATGGCCCTACGTTCTGCATGGGGTCCTCAGGGTGGCACGCGTCTTCTGCGCTGGAAGCACAAGGCCACTCGAACTTCATCAGGTTCACACGTGTGTAGCACAAACAGAGCATTATACTTTTCGTTGTTCCGCTCCTCAGTTTCCTTGCAGACATAGAAGTGGCAATGCGTCTACGGGTGTTCGGGTCGACCGCCGACGATCATCGATGCCGGTGCTCAGATTTGACATTGGTATGTGCAAAACCAATATCTTGAGTCCGATGAAGCATATAATATATCTACGGCTCATGATTTTATATCCTGAAAGACACATGCCGATCAGACAGTCGAGGGAAGCGCCAACTATGTTATCCAAGTACGAGAACGAGGACCTCGATGTTTCTATTGTGGCCACTTCTCGTGGGCCCTGTGGCCCCAACGGTCCCCGCGCTCCCCGACGAAAACATCACCTATGTCTACAAAAGCATTTCAGGAGTAGCTTTTACTTGTGTTCTATAATCTGAGAATTCTTTTACCACACTAGTGAACTGTGCTTTAATATTATATATTAAAAGTTATTGTTGTAAAAAAAATAGTCCTAGTCCATCCGGGCCCTAGTGTGAGTGTAGTATTCAGACTTTGTTTTCTGAGTGTCTAAAACCGCATGTCGCCAGCAGTTTGTAGTGTTGAATGTGAAGTCAAACATACTTTAGTTACAAACGTGAAACACTACGTGAACAAGTGTTGGATGTGATTATCTTGATGTAACATAATGGCAGGATTAGTAAAAAGAATTACTTGGGTTGCAAAATGACAGATTTCATTAAAAAGAATTACGGCTGCTGATTTCATTAAAAAGAATTACGGCTGCTGATTCTTGAAAAAGTGATTGGTAAGTTGTAAAACTGAGATGATAGAACGGATTGAAGATCATTGCTTTTAGTAGTTCACTGCACCTGATGAGACCTTGCGTGTATATCAGCATACCAATGCAATTGACATCACCATCGTAAATTTGAGCTTTTTTTTTTGTAGAATTGAGTTGAAAATATGATCCAAGCAAAGATGGTTCAAAACAGAGATGAATTCACTAATACATGCTCTTGTCCATCTACCTCTAGAGTTGCTTCAAGTCAAATTATTTTAAATTTTAAATTTGACTCATTTTATAGAAGAGTACGAACACCTATGACATTAAAAATGTTATTTATGATTTATCTAATATAATACAAATTTGGTATTATAAATATTGGCTTTTTTTAATATAAACTAGGTCAAACTTTAGATGAAGACATAGGTTAACTCATTATTTAGAAGGGAGAAAGTAAATGCTGATTAATTGTTTATGCAAAAGATAAATTAGGCCAAACTAAGTTTAAGACATAGGACAACTTTAAAAGTTAATTTATTTTAGAGCAAAGAAAGTATACATGCGGCATAGGACAAATCTACAAGTGTTAACTTTTAAGATGCTAAGAGCAACTCCACCAGATTGAGAAAAACAAATCTCTTTCCCTAAAAACTATCATATAGGGGAATAGGGTGAAAAAAAAAACAGTGCTAGCAGATCCCCTTTTCTCAATCCCCCCAACCTATATTTTTTTCTCAAAATCCCTCAAAACCTCCCCTTAATCCTTTACATAGAGGGGAGCAAGCAGCCTTTTTCCTCAATCCCTTTCCCTCAGATCTGTTGGAGCACAATACCCCCCTCGTAGACAAAAGTTTGTTTTCTCAATCCCCTTTAGCTATGAAGCTAAAGCTGGGTACACTATGTTGAAGCTAAAGCTGGAGAGCTGCACCAAACACGTACATCGCCACCAGCTAATCATGTGCCCATAAATTTTGCAGAAATGGTTTTGAAAAGGCATACATCAAAGGATCCCAGAGCAGTGTAAAAGAAAAAGCATACATCAAAGGATCCCAGAGCAGTGTAAAAGAATATTACACATCCGCACCAAGATCATATTGCGCGATTGTATTTGAGATGTGGCACAAAAACATTGGAGGCAAGTGGGAAAATATGACCATAGGAATTTGAAAATACTGCAATCAGACATTGATGGCACGGGGCAAAATAAGCTCTGCTGCGGGCACAACAATATGACAATAGTTCATCAGTTCGACAACAAATTTTGGCAGAATATCGACAGGTTCAGTACATGAACAATCTAAGGTACCACCACATGGCATTTTAATCTCAGAGAAAAGTAAGAAATATGCATGGCCATTTCTAGTCCACCTTTACTCCAACAAAACCTGCAGTCATAAAAGCCCAGAATAGCATAAGCAAAAGCATCGCAGGCTATGTGTATGGAATTTTTGAAAGAGTTAAGCATTGGATCAAGCTACAAGTTCAAACTGTGTTGGGAGCCACATGCCCAAATTACTAAACAGGATAAGGTATGTTTACAACCATTCAATTGTATCAAAAAGGCAATAAACATTCTCTAAACATCAGTGCTTGGGCAGAAATATCATTTACACTTCTATGGCAAGAAAAGGTGCCCAATTATAAATATAAATGGTAAAAATAAAAACAGCTAAGTCTAAAGTGTTCAAAATAGGCAACACTATATCCAATACAGGGTGACAGCACAGCACAATTAAGAACTGATGCAAAACAGCATTGATGAGCTCGAATGCAAAGAACCTGATATAATCAAATGGTGATATACATATCATGAAACAGAATAACTGATAGAGAACTGGAAAAACATTAGTTGGAACAACTATATACTCCCTCTGTCCATAAGAGTAAGCATTTTTTAGCATTTAAAAGTTTCCACAAATGTAAACATTTCTGGCATATGCCGCCATCCCCTTCCCTCACTATTAATTTTCCAGCAGTTTTGTCCCTCTTATAATATTGATTGATGAGGAGCGTGTCATTTCCTTCCCTACTAGAAATGCCTACATTTGTGAACAGAGGGAGTAATACTGATAACTAATGAAATTAGATAATGTATATTCCACGTGTACTTGGTATCACTGAGACACGTAAAGAACAGTGGAAAGTTAACCATCCCAAAATAGCAAACAGAAGTTTTAACTTAATCTTCACGAAGTGAATTATCCCAGCCAGCTATAAACTCACCGAATTCAAGCCAGTATCAACATGAGCAAACCAAACCACAAAAGCCGAATTACCATTACTCACAGCTGATAGACATGGTTTGCTGCTACACAGACTCAGTTTGCCTCATAATAAACAACCGAAACCACAAACTATGATGTGTTTAACCACCTAAAACTCCTAGCCCATGGTCTACAGCAATGGCGAGTGCAGTCTAAGCAGAATTCGTTGTCATATCATTCGATCACAAATGACAACTTCAACATCAACCAGCCAAACAAATAGAGAATGTCAGACGTTTGAGGATCCTAACCTTAGATGCTGCTAGGGTACATGAACACTCTGACCTTGCGCCCCTGCACTCATCAAGAAAAAAAACATCATCAGTACAGAGCATCAATTGGGAAGCAACACATCAAACAGCGTACTGAGTGCGTCACTGACCATGGACTCAGGCGGGAGGTTCGACTTGAACTTGGCGCGGACGACGCCGGAGTTGCCGTGCGGGCGGGTGACCTTACCCCAGATGCACCTGTAGCGGGTCTCACTGCTCTTGGTCTTGGCCTTGTAGATGTACGCCATGCGCTTGCCAGCGTACCACGCGACGTCCTCCTTAGTGTTGACCCCCTCGATCTGCACGAGCGACGTGGTCTCATACTGGTTCGACTTGGACCTGCACAGCCACCACCGCAGCCACCGTAAGCCGAATAGAACCGCGAAATGGCCAGATCCAAGCAACACAGACGGAGAAGAAGCGGAGGCGTGGAGCTCACCTCTTGTATCCGAGGATAGTGCCCCGGGCGTAGAGCCTGACGCGCTGTCCCGTGCGTCCCTTCACCATGGTGGCCGCCTGCTTCCTTCCGCTTCCGCCTCCGGAGACGAGAGAGAGCTCGTCCAGATTGGGGAAGACGACGAGACGGGCCGGAGGCGGGCAGGCGGCTTGTATGAAGCAGCGGACGGAGAGGAGAACGGCCTTGATCGTCTCGCAGAGTCCAGCGGACGGTTGTGATGTTCTGAAGGGCTCTCTATGAGAAAGCTAGGGTTTAAGATCGCGAGCTTAATGGGCCATTTGGTTAATGGGTTTCTTTGCTTTTTCTCTCTTTCCATCTGGGCCATGATGGGCCGATCTGGCAACATAACCGGCCCAATTGCGAATAGGAGGCCTCTTTCCATGTTATGTCGCTGACTGTGGTCCCAGGAAAACGATTAGTGGTCTCAGGAACTTAAAAAAAAAAAAACACGGGACAAGCGAAGAGTTGGCTGCGGCCTGAAACCGTCCACTGAATCACGCGCGGGAATAAAAAAAAAAAAAAAAAAAATCCTGCACGCGCGCACCCAGTTCTCCGGCGGGGCCGAGCTCGACGCCGGCGCGGCCTTGCTGAGGCGCCGCTCCTCAGTCCGCCGCCTCTGCGGGAGCGGGGTCGCTACGACCCTGGTCTAGGGGCGTGAAGTCGTGGATTGTATTCTTCCTTCCTCGGTAAGTAACCCTACATGCTTAGGGCCGATGTCTCCGGCTTCTAATCAACTCCGAAACCCTTCGATCTCCAATGGGTTTGCTGCAGAATTTAGTGGTGTATGTGGTGCTCTAGGAGGCAAATCCATCCATCCATGGTTCGGTTAGGTTCGTGTTCCTCATCTTTAGCTCGCAGGATCGATAGATGCCACGCTATTTAATGCCCAATTGTGGTGCCGGTGCAGTTTGTTCTCCTGAAAAGTAACGGAGCTTTCACCCTAAATCAGCCCCTTGCCACAATCTGCTCATCTATCTGAGGTCTACACCCCTGCTGTTCTCAGATCAATGGCATATTGCTACCCTCTGGTATGTGCCAGACTCCGCCCGCGCACCCCCCCCCCCCCCCCCCCCCCCCCCCCCCCCCCCCCCCCCCCCCCCCCGTTTTGTTAGTATGCCGAGAAAATAGGTTGTTGCAATGCTATTTTGCTACATCTTTTGTTTTGTGTTAGAGAACTGCGACATTTGAAAGAGCACCAATGTGGCAAGTTGTGGATTTTGATTTGACATTTTGTTATGTCCTCATTTCGGTTAAGTTCATGTAAGAACAGAACTATTACCTACAGAAGGCTGCACTGGCTTGCTTATCCTCCACAGTTTCCTATTATTTTTTTTAAAGGCATTATCTGGATTATTATGGTTTAAATTTAATTTTCTTGAACACGCAGGAGAGCTGTGTATCATTATATTAAGAAGAGAACAAAACACGGGGTGAGATCCCTTACAAAAGAACCACACAAACCCCCCACCAAACCTACAGGTTGAAATAAACATTGTTGTGCAGTCATATCCTTTCTGCATAATCTGACCATCTTACATTTAAATTTATGTTTCACAATCTTGCACATTACATTCTCTGATATTGAAGCTTTAGGTTATCATTGGTATTCATGATATTTCTTTTTATGGTTTAATATTGTATTGTATTGTACCTATGATGCGATCGTTTTGTTTTTTTTTAGATTTAGATGTTTGCCTTAAAGTTGGCTTATTTCAAAACTTCATATTTTCGAAATATGGATGAGTGTGTTATGCCTGACATCTGCTATAAAGAGTCACTTTAAACATGTTGCAACTATGTTATTTCTATGTGCCAATAAAACATGGTTATGTGGGTGTTAAGTGTAACCCAAGTTTTGATCATACATGGGTGTTTGTTCATATCCTTGTGTTATGCTATAGTTTTACTGACTTGCCTCTGCATGCTCATCTTTTCTTTTTCTTGCAAAGTGCAACACATTGTATTGATCCTAACACAAGTTTTTACACTTTATGGGTGGTAGGTTGTAGGAATCCTACTGTTTTGGTTAAAGCACTATTGCATCATCAAATATGGAAGTTGATGATGATGTGGAGGAGGATGACATAGATTTTAGCCCTTTCCTTAGGGAAGGATCTCCGTCTGAGACCTCATCAAGCCTTACATCAGAAGCAGAATGCGAGGTACATAGTTCTGACAATCGACCAAGTGGCCAGACATATTTGCAGAATAGTGTAGTTAATGAAAATACAAGTGACAGTGCACTTCCTCAAAATAGACTGTCGTCTCAAGGTCTTGTCAACGAAATATTTCCAGAAGAAACGTCTACCCAGGTTAATCTTGAGAATGGATTGGAAAAAGACGTTTTAGCAAGCGAAGCTGCTTGCTTTCCAACAGTGCAAAACCCTCATCACCTATCCCTCGAAATTAGCGAGGAAGATGCAATTTGCAGATGGACGAGGGCAAGATACTCACTAGCAAACTATTCACTTGAGGAATTGGAGACCTTTCTCCAGGAATCAGATGACGATAGTGGTCTGCAAAATGTTCATGAAGAAGAGGAATACCGCAAGTTTCTTGCTTCTGTCCTGTCTGGTAAAGGCAATGACACACAGGCATTCCAGGGGGACGAAAACCAGGATGAAGATGATAATGATGCAGACTTTGAGCTCGAGATTGAGGAGGCCCTAGAAAGTGATGGTGATGAAAATGCTGAGAACTATGATGACACAAATCATAGGAAAGAGAAAGGTGGACGTAGGCCTCAGACTAGGCAGAGGCAGCCATTTACCGAGTTGTCTGGGGCTCGTAGCTATCATCAGGAATCCGATAAAACTAATTTTAGATCAATTCTGCCATATATTCCATCTGCATTGGTGACTCCTGCTCATGCTTTTGGATGGCAATATCCTACCCATAATGCCCTTTTCCCTTCATCCTTGGTTTCAGTACCGTGTGCACCTTTAGCATGTGGATTTACTGATCAGCAACTCGGGCAACTGCATGTGATGATATATGAGCATGTTCAGCTCCTTATCCAAACATTTTCCCTATGTATTCTTGATTCGTCTAAACAAGATGTGGCTAATAATGTCAAAAAGATGATAGTTGAGTTGGTTGGCTTTCGTGATCAAGCATTGGCTAGGAGTGCTCCTCAACAGCATATCGTTTTTGAATCCCGGCATCTCTCATCTAGTTTTGTTTCATCTGAAAATTTGGAATGCCAATGGATGCCGTTAATCAAGAGTCCTGTTATATCCATCCTTGATGTCGCACCACTTGAGTTGGCCCTCGGCTATTTAAGTGATGTCGCAACTGGTAAGTTCAAGATTGGTACATGGGCCGATTTTTTATACTTTGCTTCTTTTGTTTGTCACCACTTGATTGGTAACTTTGCTTGCATATTGAATTTACAGCTGTCGTGAAGTATAGAAGAAGTCATGTGGATGGCACTGCTGACAAAACCCGCAGGAAAGAGCCCCTGTTTCCTTCACCATTGATTAACAGTTGCAAAGAAGTGAATAATGTTTCTCAAGATAGATCAGATAGTGTGCCTACAGCATCATCTCCTTCATCTGGGCAGTTGCAGCAGAAGAAGTCGTTGGCTGCTACCCTGCTTGAGCGTACTAAAAGGGGCACAGTTGCTCTTGTTCCTGCTGACATTGCAAGATTAGCACAGAGATTCTTTTCACTTTTCAATTTTTCAATCTTTCCTCATAAGCCACCTCCTTCACCTATGGCCAATAGAGTGTTTTTCACTGATGCAGAGGACAGGTGTGTTTTACATCTTCTCCAAGATTTATTTTGAAATAGAATTCGTGCATGCTTCCTTGCCATCTTGACTTCAAAACATAGAAAATCAAGAAAGCTGAATAATTTGGTTTTGTTGAACTGCATACTGTTTTTATTTCTGTATTAGTGATGTTGGTTTATGCAACTTGTGTGTTTACTTCCTCATCTGCTGTATCACAGCTATTCCATTCATCTTTTTGTTTTCAACTTTCATCAAGGTTTCCTTCTTTTGTATGGTTAATTGTATCATGGTTGCTTTGTTGTTATTACCACTTTCCTAAAGGACATCATGTAGAGTGCCCTCCTCAATTGTATAGCTGATATGATGCCTGTGACTTTCTTTTCTCGGTTAATTTTTTAGTATATTATCTGCCTGCAGATTGTTAGCTCTAGGAATTCTGGAATATAATAATGACTGGGAAGCAATACAAAAGCGCTTTCTTCCTTGTAAATCAAAGCATCAGGTATTTTTTCGGTTACTCCTTTTTATTGCAATTTTTTCTTCAAGATCCAAAAGTTTCCTTTTATGATTTGTCAGGCACAAATCAACAGCTCTTTTTATCATCTATTTGGTGAAGATTGACATGTCATGAAATAGTTTCTTTTTACTTTAATCTAACAAAAAAAAATTGAGAGTAATGAAGCACATGAAACGCCTTCAAGGATTCAGTATAGAAAAAGGAGTTGTTTTGAATGTATTGACATGTCAATAACATTTTTGACCTTTCTGGCATTAACTCTTGGCCTAAAGTTGATGTCTGCTCTCAGTACTGCCAAAGCAGGGTGTTTTTTCAATAAAGATTTTGAAGTCTGAACATTTATTGTCACAAAGGTCTCGTTGCCAATTTACTTTGCTTTCCTTTTGACCGCACAAGCAAGTAAGCTTAGATGAAATCCTTCATTTAATTTTCTTAATGAATTAACACGCAGCTCTCCTGCTTATTCGAAGGGGGAAAATCCTTCATCTAATCTCTGCATACAATCACAACCTGAGACTGTTTGTTCAATTTCTATAATGCCTATTGCTTAGTTGTTGTCTTAAATTGTTAGTTGATCATGATCTTTAATAATTCCTTGTTCTGGGCTTGTGTATTATGCCTGCTGAGTGAAATAATTTCTTTGGTGCAGATATTTGTGAGACAAAAGAATCGTAGCTCCTCCAAAGCTCCTGATAATCCAGTTAAGGTAAATATTTTGCCCGTCTTCATTTACTGGAAGATAAGATGCTGAATTCACTTTTATGTGCCTTTTAGGGTTCAATATTCAACATTATGGTCAAGTTGTCCATTGAGTTGCATAGTAGTGTAACAGATTAACAGTTCATGCTAACAAATAGCAGTATGTTGTTCTCATTCCATATTCAGTATTGAAGTTTTGGTTTTGAACTGATATTTAAACATTGAAGAGAGTGCTTTATAAAATCCTGTATTGTGTACGTAGTGAAGTTTCTGCTGCAGCACTTACACTGTTGATAATTTTTATCTATCTCATTCTGATATCTATACCATTTTTCTTATGTGCCAACAAAATAGTAGTATTTTATTTAAATTTATTGGCAAGATTTGTGGACAAATCACATATTTAATAATGTACTCGGTAGCAAACTGGAGATGTTTTTTTACTACTCTCTTAGCGGCACGTGTTGCTCTGCTTGTGTGTGGAGCTATATTATTCAACCTCTGGCTACTAGATTTTTTCAAAGAGCATGTATATATATGTTGTGGAAGAGTTTGTCTCTGTGTTCCCTTGTTCTGATACTGGTTTGGGTTGGGTTGATTTTTCCATGTTCTGTATTACCATGGTCAACCATCAGGATGGGAGATTTTGAGCTCATTGACTGCTTTCAGCAAAACCCAACGTTATAACCTTCCAACTAACTATATTGTTATCTGAATTAATGCAGGATGTGCGCCGTATGAAGGCATCTCCATTGACAGTCGAGGAGAAAGAATGTATCGAGAAGGTGATAACTTGTGACTATCTTATTTTTTTCATGTTTGATTTTTGTCGCATAATTTCTTCCATACCTACTGCGATTTCAGGGGCTGTGGATATTCAAAAACGACTGGACATCAGTTTGGAAGTTTGTAGTGCCACATAGAGATCCTTCACTGCTCCAACGTCAATGGAGAGTTGCAAGTGGAGTCCAGAAATCTTACAGTAAAAGTGATGCTCAAAAAGAAAGAAGGCGAACATATGAAGCAAAGAGGAGAAAGCTGAGAGTATCCATGCCCGATTCACGCCGTGGGCAAGAGGTTAGTATGTTTCTTTAACTTGTAGGATATTCAAATAATATCTTAATCTCCATCTAAAGTGATGTTGTTGAGCATAATTTTTAATTCTTTCATCACAGGCTGATAACAATGCTTCTGAAGATGCTGAAAATGATGATGATTCATATGTCAATGAAGCATTTTTGGAAGACACAGATAGTATGCCTTATCAGCAGTCAGGCACAGGCCTCGATGAAGAATGTGGTACTACAGATGGTTACATTGAACCCCAGAAACTAAGTGGTACGAAACTTGATGTAACCACCTCATATATAGCTTTTATGTACCGCCCCTCTGATGGCCCATCATATGTGAGAACATCTTCCACTGCAGCTCCGGCGGTATCATGTGGATCTCTGGACCAACTGCCAGCTTCCCAATTGAGTAAACAGAAAGGCAGTTGTGTGGTCAAGTTGTCTCCAGACTTGCCTCCTGTGAACCTTCCCCCTTCTGTTCGTGTCCTATCTCAGGCGGAATTTTATCGGAACGCAACACACTTTCATGGCACCTCGGATAATGCAGCAAAGGATATGTATCCTGTGCCACCTTTGACCTCCTTTACAGAAAGTGCTGATAGACAGCTAAATCTGTTCCCTGATCACAGAGCTAATTCTAGATTGCAGCAGAATGGGATCTCTAGTGATAATGCTACAGAAGATGGTGCTGAGCAAGATTTGCAGATGCATCCTTTACTGTTTCAGTATCCTCGAGATGTTTCATCATATAGTCACCCAGTTCAAAATCTTATTAATCAGTCAAGAAAATATGATCTTTTCCCCTTTGAGAAAGTTCGAGTTGAGAGAAGTAACAACCAGACTACAGGTTCCACCGAAAATGGTACTGTAAATGCTAACACTATCGACTTCCATCCTCTCTTGCAAAGAACAGAAGTTGATGTTCATAATGAAGTACCAGAATATGATAATAACCTTGACTGCCATCAGTCTGATAATAACATGAGCGAAGTCCCAGTAGATGACCAATCAACAGCTGGGCAAGCATCCACAAGCCCTTCTGAGAGGGAGACAAGTATTGACTTGAACATTCATTTGTGTTCTCCAATGGTCATAAATGGTTCAAATGACTTCAGATGTAGTTTTAGCAGATCAAATGTTCAAGATGAAGTTTCTAGGAAGGACAAATCTAATGTTCCAGAGCTCGAGGTTGTAAATTCCTATTCTCATTATTGCATTCAAGAACCTAATGAAGAATCAATGCAAGGAATTGTAATGGAGCAAGAAGAGTTAAGTGATTCTGAGGAAGATAGCCAGCATGTTGAGTTTGAATGTGAAGAAATGGATGATTCTGAAGAGGAGCAAGTTCAGAGTCCAGAAGCCTCTCCAATTCAAAACAAGGTGATGTTTGTAGATACGCCTATTAGTATTATAATGTTCATGATCCTAGTATGGCATTGGAAAAGGTGTTCTATTGTTTGTTATTGCTGTGTTCTGCTTTAACATGCCAGGAATATAAACATACATGATTGGTTTTGCTTTCCTGGTTATACTTAATTTGTCAGAAATTTTCTTCTGTGTTCATTACTCTTTATTTGAATTTTCCCTTTTTCTTCTGATTTTTTATGTGTTTAAATATTTCTTGTTCAGGGTATCTCAGCATCAGATGTTTGTGGGGAATTTCATGTTAGTAATGACCAGAGTCAAATCCAGCAAGGATCTGTTCAAAAGGATAAACAGGGTGCCAGCTCAATGCAGAAAACGCAAGTTCCTTCTCGGTCAGTGAGGGCTAAGCTGAAGCCGGAAACTGCAAAGTGCACAGGATCTAGGACGAGCCAACATTCGTCCACTTCTCGCACAGCTGAAACTAGGCGGAGCAAAACCAGAAATTCTAAAGTGTCACAGGGACAGTCAAGTGCTGAACGCAAGCCCAATGATTCAAGAACTAGAAAAACTCTGGCCCCAACATGAAGGCCAATTTAGCATTTTATTCCTGTGCTGCATGTGCCAATGGCAGAATGGCTCAGTTCAATCTGTTGTCACTCTGTTGTTGAGTTGATTATCGTCAACTAATATGCAGCGCATGCTGGAGAAAGCAACCTAGCGAACCTCTCTGTGGTCATTTAGCTCGAATTGTCATGTGAAAATAGCAGCAAGAGGAGCATACCAAATATATGGATTCTCCAGTTGGATAGCAAGACTGAAGTGGTGATCTTGGCCCAGTATCTGGAACATAATGTTTACAAATCATCAAATTGTTGGTGACTGAGAAAGCATTCGCATGGAATAAGGTTCTGAACAGCCATGAGACGATTTCCTCGGATTGACTTGGGAGTTTTGTACCTTGACGTCCTCAAAGGTTAAATGTAATGCGCCTTGTAATTTCAAAAGGTTAGTTGCTCTGCGTTCTTTGTGTGTACTGTGAATAGAGAAATGTATCGAGGCCTGATACCTGGAAAATTTTTTGTATTGACCATTGACAAAGAGTCGAGTGGACTGTAACAGCTTGAGTTCCTCGAGGGAATTAGACTACATATATGGATTGATCCTACATCCTAGGAGTAAAACAAATTTATCATCTAACGTTCAAGATTGTACTCCTTCAGTCTCAAATTATAGGTCTTTTTGCCTTTTCCAAGTATATGACTTTTGCTATGCAACTAGATATACACTATGTTTAGAATGGAGGAAGTATCTTTTTATGCATTTTTCTCCTTTCAAATGGGGATCAATGGAAAATGTAATATATTGTGAGCCAGCATTGCTTCTAAATCATAACTGATCTTCAATACATGTTCCACTAGCAACTCCTGCAGTAGCTGAATGAATGTTGTTCATGCCTTTGAAATGGGTTTTTTTTGGCAGTGGCAAGGCAGTTACTTTGCAGTTTGAACTGATTCAGCAAACTCTCATTCAAACATTGACAAACAACTGATCGTATTGCCTTGCAAGAAAATGAACATGGTCATGGTTGCCTCACAAAACAAGAAGCAATTGATCATGTTGCTCCTCACAAGAAAAGGAATAATTGGTCGTGCATGATTTCACAGCTCAGATCGAGCTGCTCATATATCTATTTTTTCAATCAATGTATAAAAACCCAGGAAATGAAGAGCCAATTTGTGTGTGGCGGATCGGATATTTGCTTTAGATCATCTCCAATAGTTTTTTAAAAAAAATAGTAAATCAACGAGTTTTCTAAGTGACTAAAAAAGTTGGAAGTATATTTGTTAGGTTCTATCCCTCGGCCCTAGAGGGATGGCGCGACAGCGGTGGGGGTTCGAGGGCGGCAAGGCAAGGCCACATGGTGGAGGACAATCGGTGAGCGGGGTCGGCGGTGAAGGTGACAAGCACAACGTTAGCAGAGGGCAGGGCTGCAGTGGTGATGGTGAGGTGACAAGCACAACGTTAGGAGAGGGCGGAGCTGCGGTGGTGATGGTGAGAGCTAGGTAGTGAGGTCGCTAACGGCCTGGGCAGCGGTGGAGGCGGCAGAGGGGCAGCATGGTACGGAGGAAGAAAGAAGGTGATGATAGAGAAAGAGAATGTGTGTGCGTCGTTAAAGCCTTGTCCACGTTCACGCACTAGTACAAAAAAGTGTTTGTAATGACGGTAGAAAATAATTTGTATCGGCGGTGTTTTTTTACACCAGTGTGAAAAGCTAGTAAAAATGCTAGATTTCTACTAGCATAAAAGATATACCAGAACAAACTTATTCACATGAAGGTAACCTTATGTAAACCGTCTGTGCAAATCCAATTTCACACAAGTAATAAAAAATGAGCTCAACTCTATAGAGTGGGATACCTAACACTAGTGGCAAACCTAAAGTATATTGGAGGGAATGCTCTTACCTGCGTAGGTGCATAAACTTATCCTACAAAAAGAACCACCATTTTTACATTTTTTAACGGTGCATTTGCACTTGTCGTAACCGCCTTGGTCCAGCCGAACACAAGGTGCATAGCACACGAAAAGGGATTTGGCATAATGATAGTCAAAGAAAATATATTGAATAGTTTCTGTTTTACTTAAAAACAGCAAACTTTATTATCAATCGAGGAAAATGTCCAACCGGTTCTTGGCTTTTTGTTGCCCACGTTCAGCCATTCCTTTGTGGTTAGAACCTCCACAGTTGACTACTATATGTCTATACATATGTGGCTAAACATTGTTAAAACAAAATGTATGGTGTATAATCCAGAGCCAGTTCAATTTGGGCCAAATTCGTAACATTTCACTGGACGGTTCAGTCTACAAATATTGGAGGAAATGTCAAGCCAAATTTGACAAAACTCATAAGACTTCCTTCGATGGGATTCTAATTTATGTCTGATGGAACATCTAGAAGGAAAGAAACCAAAGAACTTTCCAACATAAGGATTTGCAACCATCCTAAGTAGCGGTATTGATCAAAGATGACATCCAACAATTCAACTTTGCAACTCGACCAGAAGCCAGATCTCCTTAGTTTTTCTTAGTATGGTGGCGGTTTCCTTTTTCTTTTGTTTTTCTGGTTGGGGTCGAGGTTGTTTTACTCCGTTGGTTTTGTTCGTTGATAGTACTGGTCGAGGGCGTTTGGTGGTGGTGTTTCTTGTAATCTTTTTGTTTTTTCTTTTTCTCATCTAATAAAAATCGCGGCAATTCTCTTGCTGTCCTTCCGAAAAAAAATGTTAAAACAAAAACAAAAAAAACCAGAATGTTCTGAAAATATTTTCATGGCACATGTGTAGGAGTACGTTTGTCAAAAATGCACGGTGCAAAAAATAATAATGGCGATCATGTACCAATTAGGAATGCACACATTATATTTTCAGAACATGTCACCACTCTGTACATAATTACGATTTACATGTTTAGAGAGTTTTCAACATTCACCAAGTACTTCGAGTCTTCACAACCATTCTACCATTTCCGGCCGACAGCGACATGGCTACACTGGACACTGCATAAATTCGCGTCCGGTTCTGCTACATTCCAAGCACATAAATGCAAAAGAACTCAGATGAAAACAACAGACTCCGGCTACAACATTTGCCTGCCGATAATGCAAAAAAACAGTTTCATCTTGTTGCCAGAAGCTGCTGAGCAGCAGTCGACTTGGAAAGTGGAGTACTAATATGGACAGAGAAATCAGAACTGCTGATCCACAAAATGTAATATGAATCGTTCAATGATATGACATCTCAAGAGCTATAGCTATTACAAAATGTCATGAAAGTGACCTCCCTTTCTTAGCTGTGCATCCTAGAGCCAGCTGAAACCATGGTGAGGAGCTCACACAATAGTGACAGATCAAGAAATCGGGTTTCTGCAAGAGTGCATTGAAATCTTCACGAGCAACAGAGCTGAATCATCAGTCAGGACCTCAAGAGGGCGGTTGGTTGCGATGTCATTGTAATACGGAAACTCGATCATCTCCAACTGGTGCAACCGTGCAAGAGGCACGGAATCAAACCACAATTTAGTATGAAGAAGGCATTTTTTTTTCAAGAGAACAAGAGGAGTAAGGAAGCCCCTAGGTTATGAACAAGCTCACAGTTGATATAAAATACTTCACAGCGAGTTTTAGCTGTAAGCACAGAAGAGTGCCATGTCACTAACAAAACTAATGCTATGATATTCTGTTGTCACACTTGTCGTCATTTAGTAAATGTCAAGTAGTTAACATTTTAAGCATGGGATTTTGTATATGTTGCTGTATATGTTGTAGCTTAGAATGCTGAGCAGTGAGTAGTCAAAACAAAGAAACAGCTTAGAATGCTGAATTGCCATCGAATAATTGTGACAGAAACGGCCTAGTATTCGTCACAAAACTGATATATCTGAGTTTCTGAATTCAAAACTCTTGGAGTCCCTATCCAGTTGGCAATGCCCTTTTCTTATATTAACGTGCCATTATGAAAATATGTCGTCAACGAGATGTATATAACTTCGCAGTGGAAGCTATCAATTATATATGTTTCAAGCAACGTATCAACAACCCTTCATATTTAATTCGCTACACGCCACAAATCAACAATACTACAAATTTACACATTCTTTGCGGAATAATCTGAGGATTCTGATCCCCACTCTCTAGAAGTTGTGTAGCTTGCTGGAGGGCTCCAACCGGGTGACATTGAAGTGCTCCAGTGTGTGTGCCCACCTTAGGTCCTGCTTCAGCTGATGCACCCCAATGGTGTTCTCCAAGAAGTCCTCAGCTTTGGCGCTCTTGTAGTCATACATCCTGGGGAAAATGTTCACCCGGTTCTTGGCCTTGTGGCCCATGTTCAGCCATTTGCCTGTGGTCAGATCTTCTACACCTGAATATGCATATATACATGTTGCTAAACATTGTTAATAACTACTATGCATGTTCTGAAAACATTTTCATGAGAAGTGTAGTAGTAGAGTAGTATATGTTAGTAGTCAATAAGACTAAGGTGCAAGAACGGATGCATGCATGAAAAATGCAAGTGCGTACCCTTGGCCTCCCTTCTGACCATGTCGGAGGTGGCGATCCATTCGACGAGGTCCCAGGACAGCAGGTAGCCCATGCCGAGCATGAACGGCGGGAACTCCCGGTCGTGGAACGGGAGCCCCACGCCGCAGTACATGTCCTCCCTCGGCGCCGAGCACAGGGTGTCCACCAGCGCGTCCAGCCGGAGGAACGTGTCGTCGTCCACCTTCATCACGTAGTCGTACGGCCGGCCGCCGGAGCCGGTGAAGCCGAGCATGGCGGGCAGGCTGGCGAAGTACGTGTACGTCTTCCCCTCCTCCGCGTTCTCGGCGCAGTCGAGGACCAGCACGTCGCCGTAGGCGCGCGCCTCGAGCGCCACGAACGCGCGGTGCTCGGGCGGCATCGGGCGCGCGCAGAGCACGAACCGGACGTCGACGCGCGCGGCGGCGGCGCGGAGGGCGGGCGGCGTCTGCTGCTGCAGCTCGTACGCCATGCGGATGAGGTGGCGCCTGGAGTGCTTGCCGGGCATGGTGTGCACGCCGACGAGGACCCTCATCAGCTCCGCCTGGGCCGGGCGCTGGCTACCGACACCGTCGCCGACGTCGTCCACGGCTGCTGCTGGCGCCACGCGGACGACCCCGGCGGTGGTGCCGACGCAGGCGCTCGTAGCCACTGTCGTGGCAGCAAGCGGGTTGCTGAGGTAGGCGGACAGCGGAACGAGAAAGGTGAAGCATAAGATCAGGGTGAGAGGGAGGAGGACGATGAGGGAGACGGTGTAGGGGGACGGCTTCTTCAGGTACGTCGACATTGCTGCCGCCCTTTCTTCGAGAGAGGTCCTGTTCTCTTCTTCTTCTTCTTCCACCTTCAGTTCTTCTTTGTTTGTGCGCATGTTTTGGTGACTAGGCGTGTATATATATATATAATCAAGCGATGAATGGGATGCATTGGCAGAGCAGTTTTTTTTATGTCGTCATCTTCTTCTATCTTGTTGCTTGTGTAGTGTCGGTTGCTTGTGATGTGTCGCTGCCCCGCTGGGATTGCTCTAGGTGACTAAAACATATAGTATAATAACAAATAGTTGTGCTATACCATGCGTAGCAAGCTAGAGAATTCTTTTATAGGTATAAGCATTGGTTCTATGATTGTTGTATTGGCCTATAATCACTACCGGAAACACCTAATTTGCCGAGTGTCCCCACTTTTGCCGTGGGCAAGATTTCGGGCACTCGGCAAACATGGTGTTTGCCGAGTGTCCCAAAGACGACGCTCGGCAAAAACAAAACTCACGGCATAACAGTTTACGCCGAGTGCTGACACTCGGCAAACAATAGACACACGACAACTTCATGTCCGAGTAACATCGTCGACCTCCGTTATCATTTTGCCGAGTGTCACACGTTAACACACGGCAAACCCACCTATATGCCGAGTGTCAAAATACGACACTCGGCAAATTCTGTTATATGCCGAGTGTCAGCATCTGACACTCGGCAAACAATTTTTTTTTTTGATTTTGCCCCCAAACTTTTTTTACTGTTGTTTTACAATACCTGTTGCTCTATGTTGAAGTTTTGTACATTTCTGAGTTATTTTACTATATTTCGTCAATTTATTTTAGTCAAATGAATTTTCGGTAATTTTTTGGATTTGAACTGCAAGTGCTTCGAATATCCGAAAAAAGTGAATAAAAAAATGATATTCTTGTCACTGAGTCTGTTTTGAGACCGTATCCAGGGCCAGACCAGAAATTTCAAACATTGTGTTCGCGAAACATGAGCAGAAACGCGTGGCAGAAACGTCTGAAAATTCTATAAAAAGCAAACGAAGTCTGAAAATCACGAAATTCGTCGAGTTGTCATGATATCATACGTGGAGGCTATGGTAAAAAATTGAGAGTGTTTCGGCAAAGTTGACATGTACGCTGCTTCCAAATCGGATCATCTCCGGAGAAGTTTCTGAGATTTGAGAAAGATCCGGTAAGATGAGGAGACAATTTGAATGTCGATTTGGAGTTTCACTTGAAATTTTTTTGTATATACAATAGAGAACAAAGATCGCTTCTTGTGAATTTTTGGCAATTTTTCGGAGCCATTTCATAATTTTAATTCTTTCGTCGCAATTATTGAATTTTAGATGCGTGATATACAAACACATGAAATAATAGTCCAATTTTTGTACAAGCTTGAAATATACATTTGTGAATGCACCTAACAAAGTGTAATGCAAGTTCATTTCATGAAATTAGTGAAACATGAAATAGAGGAAAGTAATTAAGTAGAGGAAAGAAAAGGGCAGCATGAAATATAGAAATAAGTTTGCCGAGTGCTGCGTAGGTGGCACTCGGCAAAAATGTAATAAACTTTTTTTAAAAATTCTTGTTAAGGGAGAACATGGATTTTTTAAAATAGGGAAAATAGGAGGGCACTTTTTTAAAAAAAATGTTTGCCGAGTACCCAATTGTCACGGCACTCGGCAATCAGGCGTTTAGGTTTTTTTAAGTAGTTTACCGAGTGCGCCATCGGCCGACACTCGGCAAACTGATGGGATTTTTTTTTAAAAAAAAAACGTTGCCGAGTGTCGTATCGGGCCGACACTCGGCAAACAGGCCGCAAAATAGCTAGGCCGCTGGCCGGCTTTGGCCATTTCTCCATTCTATCCCCGCGCACGCGCGCGCCCTCCTCCGTGCCACGCGCCGCCGTCGTCAAACAGGCCGCCGCCGAGCTCCGTGCGCACGCGCTGCCGTCGACCTCCCTCCCCTCGCGCCGTTGTCGAGCTCCCCCCCCCTCCCCACGCGCCCTCCTCCCTCCCCACTCCATCGTGCTCCCCACGCCCGCCGCCGTCGAGCTCCCTCCCCACGCGCCGCCGACCGCACACCCTCCACCGCAACCCCTCCGCCGCCCCCCTCCCTCCCCACCCCGCCTGCCTCCGCCGTCGACCTCCACCCCGCTCGGCCGGTCTGCCACAGCCACCGGCTGGCCCACGCCCCTGTCCCCGCCGCGAAACCGAGCGCGAGCACGACCCCGCCCGCCTGCCCCCAGCGAGACCCTGCGCCACCTCGGTGCCCGCCCGCAGGGAGCCCCTTGCTCGACGCCACTCCGACGACCTCCTGGGCGGCTTCTACAGCGCGGCCGCCTCTCCGACGACAACTGTTCTACGGCGACCCAGGTAACTCAAAGTCGCCCTGCTCGGTTGCTTCCGATTTGGGAACGGCCTCGGCAGCTCCGCTTGCTGACGACCGTGGGGGCGGCCCCAATCCAATTGGGGGCCATAGTTCAGGCTGCACGCGTCTGATCGAATGTAGTAGATTTACTGAACATTAGAAAGCGACATCTTGTGGTCATATTTGAATGCTAATCAAATGTATAGTTATATGAGAAGCAAGTTGATGAAGCAAATATTCTTTTAATAGAAACAGAGCACCCATCATTAAGTCAAAGTTTAGATGGGTACTACCTCTCTGAGTTGGCAAGGGATAATGAACATGAAGAACAAAATTTGAACCTGTCACTGAAATGCTTACAGTAGAGATCTTACTTCACAAGATGTTCATATAGTGTAATGGGAAATGATGGAACTACTGTAAACGAACAAAACAAATTAGTGGATGTGAAAATCAGCTTATGTTTTACCCTGTTTTTTTTTTATTTTTTACAGATAGATCAGAGTATTGTTAAAAGTGAAACATGCATAATACACCAGATATTTGGTGATACCAGATACTTGGTGATGTCTTGTTGGATTACCTTTTTATCACCGGATCTAATCAGTATATCGCCCGCCCTTCCTGTCTTTTGCCATCATCAATCGTGTGCACATTCCAGAGCAGAGAGATGGTCGTTTACATTAGGAGCCAATCTAGTGCATACGGACAAGTAATCATTCACCTGTCAGTTTGTTAGTTCAAAAAAAAAAAATCAAGTTGCTAGGGAATACGAAAGGAAGGTTAAAATGCGGAACTTATAGTCATCAGCTTACAGGAAGGTTGAAATCAGATTGCAGAGCAGATTGGTCACTCTTCAGGCTCAGAAACAGCTATCTGACGGATGTAAGCACCGATGCATCTGCTCTTCATACATACAAATACAAGGAGAAAGTAGAAGACGACGGAATGCCGACGGTGCTCTCGAGGCCGCGATGCTGCCCGCGATGCTACCAATGTCAGCTCAGACATAGTGCCGCTGGCATGTGTATATAAACAGCAACTTGTCAATCCAATTGGTCCATATATAAATGAGAAAAATAGATATTTGTCATTAGGTCCAGCACCGGACGTCTAAGCTGACATTGGTATCGTCGCGGACCAGATAGTCCTCATGGTTGGATGAACTAGAGGACTATTTTTTTTTGCTAGCTAACAATTAACTCTCGTATCAAAACGGACCCTATGTACCGGCTAATGCATTGTCCTTGAATTTTTTAAATAAAGTCTTCCATTATAGAAAAAAGCATCGCGAGCAGCAGCATGGAGGCTGCTTGTATCCCTAATTGCCACCCTAAAGAGTGGGTTTCGCAAAATTATTATCTTGAGCTTCCCAAAATTGTCATGCAGAATGTGTGCACCTTAATTTGGATGACATATCGTTTCCTTTTCTCCTTTTTCTTTTTTCTCCTAAAATCACCTACGCAAAAGAATGAAATTGCCTAGGTGTACATGTTCTGCATGACAATTTTGTGAACGCCACAATAAGAAAGGCGTTTTTGTGAAACCTACGCTAAAAATGTTTTGCATGACAATTTTGTGAATCACCTACGCTAAAATTTGCAGTCTACATCATCATACTGTTCCTTGTTCCTCGTTTTTAGACTTATGTACTTCATCACATTGTTTTCTTTACTTTTGAAGGGTTAAAGGGATTGTTATTTGTTTTTTTACATGCAAATTTGCTTACTGATCAAGTGTAATTAATGGCTTTCTTAGTAACTTCGTCAATATGCATGTAGGTTTATACACGCCTTTTAATCTCTGATGCGTGTATTGCTGCCCATAGCCTTTTGCAATAGATTTTACTCCATCACAAATTCACTGCTTCAGAAGTGTCTTTCTTACTGACCTCATGTATCCATTATCTTGTTTCTTTTTACTTTGTTTATGGTGATATAAAGGTAATTACTTACTCGTGTGAAATGACTTATTCTTTTAGGGAGGACTGAGGCTTCTGGTTGTTTGTTGGTGTTCCGTGGACCTTGTAGCGGTTGAGGCTTCTCCTGTTTGCGGGACAGCGAGGTGAGGCATAAAACACCCCTCTTTTCCGTATCATGCATGTTTGTAGAGCACGTAACCCGGTTAGGCGTCTCCCGTTCGAAAGAGATACGGTTGGAAATATGCAGCTCTTTGCATATCGATAACCGTATCTGTTTCGAATTGTCCACGTTTTTTGGATAGCCCTAGGATGCGTAGATGGGGTTAGTCTCCGTGGTCTACTCCGTTCCGAGGCAGAGTTTCGGCAGCATCTCCCTGTTGTTCTCCGAATACACAATCTTCCTACCGGGATGTGTATTTGGAGAATAGCGGGGAGGTGCTACTGAAATTCTGTCTCGGATCGGGTGGGATTAGGACCTATCCTAACCTATTAGATGGTAGGAACATCGTGTACATGCAATTGATTCTTAATGTCTCGCTGGTATATGTGTGTGTGTGTGTGTGTGTGTGTGTGTGTGTGTGTGTGTGTGTGAGGATGGATGACCGTGAGTGGATGTACACGGGCCGCCCAAGTCAGCGTGCTTTGACTGATGAATGGATTGAGAAGACAGAGGCTTTCATAGATAGAGCATTTGCCCTAGTTCCAGGAGCGTCAGCCATTTGGTGTCCGTGTAGTAGATGTGCAAACAGGCGTCGGCAACCAAAGGATGTCATGTCTACTCATCTTTGCAAGAATGGATTCACGGCAGATTATACTCAGTGGATCTACCATGGTGAAGCCGATCGGATGAGAGAGGAGGTCGTGAGAGCACGCGTCGAAGATTTCGATGCTGATGCCGGGGTAGGTGACTGGCTAAATGACTTTCATGAAGCACACGTAGGTGAAGAAGGTGGGGAGGAGGAGCCAGAGGCAACCCAAAGGCGTATTATGACATGTTGTCTTCGGCACAGAAACCCCTTCACGGCCACACAAAGGTTTCTCAACTGGATGCCATTGGACAGGTAATGGCCTTAAAGGCTCAGTTTAGCATGAGTCGAGATTGTTACGATGCTACGTTGGCAGTTATTGGCAGCTTGCTTCCAGAAGCTCACATTATGCCAAAGAGCATGTAAGAGTCGCAGAAACTCCTTCGTGCACTCAAGATGCCGTATGAGCAGATACATGCTTGTTCGAAGGGGTGTGTCCTATTTAGGAAAGAACACGAGAAAGCAAAGTACTGTCCAAAGTGTCAATCCTCTAGGTACTTGGAGGTAGAGTCTGATGATGGTCAGAAGAGGCAGCTTGAGATCCCCGTGAAGATCCTACGGTACCTTCCATTCTTACCGAGGATCCAACGGCTATACAT